>NW_025799869.1:1755320-1924873 GCF_021613505.1 Equus quagga | reverse complement strand
GTGTATGTATGTAGGGTGTGTATGTGGTGAGATGTGTGCGTGTGTGGGGTGTGTGTGACGTGTGTGTATGTAGGGTGTGTATGTGGTGAGATGTGTGCGTGTGTGGGGTGTGTGTGTGTGACGTGTGTGTATGTAGGGTGTGTATGTGGTGAGATGTGTGTGCGTGTGTGGTGGGAGGAGGTGGGAGTCTTCATTTTTAAACCAGGGATCCTGCTGCAGAACTTCTGGAAGTCATGCTGCCTCAAAACCCTGGCTCAGGGCTAGTCAACATGAGTTTTCATTCACAGATTAATACTAAATATGGTTAAAAAGTGGGGAAAACAAAAGCAGTCTGAAGAGTCTTTTGACAACGTAAATCCCACGCTCGGGGATGCTCGGTTTTCATAAACTTGGGCCCGGCCGCTTCCTGCAGTCCCGTGAGAAGATGGCCCGGCCCGGTCTCCAGCCCGGGTCTGTTTACCCAGCGAGCAGGGAGCTTGCACAGTCTGGTCAAGCAGCAGGAGTCGGTGGTCACACCCGCCTCTGCGGTCAGGGGCCCAGTGAGTGTCGGCTGGCAGGACAATGTTTACCCTGAACCTGCCTTTCTGTCAACGCTGGAGCATGTGGCCCCTGCTGGCTCCGTGGGAGCTGCTATGGGAAGCCTTCAGAGCTGCTCCCAGACGGAAAGTTCCCATGGCCAGTGCGGGGCCAGCTGGCAGGCCCGGCACCAGGGTTGGGTCTGCTCTCTTGCTTTGCCAATAACCCCAGATCTAGTTTGGTTCAAAGAATATTTCTAGTACTGCTGAATTATTTTATCTTAGAAAGTTCCAGTACTGGTGCTTTAAATATTTTGGTCTTTGGAAAATTAATCTTCACTGAGTAATATTTGAGTTGGTTGCATTGGGGTCCTGCTTCAAGATCTTTGCATGAGAGATTCTCTTTGGTTATGATATGTCCCTCTCTCTCTCCGTCTCTCCTTCTATCTCATTCTCTGTGTGTTGTATATACCACATACCCAGTTGGATATAAGTGGAGTGACCCATCTTTCTCCGGTCAGCTCTCTCAGTTCGTTTTCCAAAGACGATGCTGTCTTCAGGTCAAGGGTGACGTGGTCCTCTGCCGCCTGTGACTCCCGGCTCCCGGTTCAGCTGTCTGTGGTTGTCTGCCCGATGCTGCTCTTGCCTTTCGGTACTCACCTGGCCTTTCTCTGTGCACACCCAGTCCGCCGGGGGTCCTGGGGAGAGGTGTCCCCTCAGGTAGCTGTCTGGCCTTGCCCTCTGAGGGTCTGCTTCTCGTCCTCTGTGGCCACCTTCCCAGCACGCCCACAGCCGTGTTTCCCTCCTCGCGCCCCCTCTCTGGGCCGTCTCCCTGCTAGAATGAGGTCGCCCTCTTTAAGGAAGGAACTGCGGAGTCCACCTTCCCCCCTTCCGTGTCCAGGTCTCGACGGATGCTGCAAAGCCAGGCGTCCCCCTGCAGGCAGGCCTGGCCAAGGGCTGCTGGCCGCTGCGGGCTTTACTGGTCGGTGACCACACAGGAGAGCCCGAGAGAAGGGTCATCTGAGAGTCTGAAGGGCCCCTTGACCCTCCCATCCTGTGGCTTTCAAACTCATGTGTATCAGCAGAAGCTACTCTTCAAACGCCCCATGTGCACAGGAGATGGAGGCGGGGCTGAGCCGATGCAGCAGGCCATGTCCCAGCGCCCCGTCCAGCTGCGTGGTGGGCTCCATACCCCCCAGAGCACCCCCAGGCAGGCTTGAGAAACCCCGCAGCCTCGGGGACAACAGGGCGTGGAGTCTGAGGACTTTGTCTCCAATAATTATACAAAGGGCTCCAGAATATTTTTCCTTCTGGGGCGTAAGGAAGCAACAGTTGGTTGAGTCTTTAGCTGGAGAGGAAAGGATCCTTAAGTTAAAGTATCTTTTGTATTTGCCCTTTCCTCTTCTTTGTATTTTCAGGGACAGTTAAAGGAAGAAACAGTTCTGCTGTTTTGATGAGCAACTTTTACTGTGCAGGTGGAGGAAGGAATCCGCCCAGGAAACAGGCGATCGAGCATGTGAACAGAGGCCAGGGCTATAAATAACCCTCTCCAAGCGGCCTGGGGGCCGGGGACCAGCCTGATCTAGCAACTCAGAGATTCACAGATCCCACTGTGGTCACGGAAACGTTGCAAAAGCAGCTTATAAGTCTTCATTCTCCACTCCTATTTAGCCTTTGCGAAAGAATGGGCTGTGTTTCCTTCGACAGTGGATCATAACCCACATCACTGCTGGTCTGGAACACCATCGTCTCCGTCTGTTCTTGGAAGACGGACATGGAGAAACTGCAGCTCTGTCTCCCGTCAGACGGTCAGGCAGCACCGAGGTCATGTACGAGTAGGGTCTGGCTTTCGGGGCTCCAATATCTAGAAAATAATGTGTTGGCGTTAATAATTAGCAATAACTAGCAACCACGCAGCATGTGGCTTGTCTGTTGGCAGATGCGCTTACAACAGCAGGAAAATGATCCTCTCTTTTGAAAATAGAGATTATTTATGGAGAAAGTGTTGTTATGTGGCTATTATGTGTATCTGTCTAGAAATTTAGGTTGAAGTCAGAATCTTAGGAAAAATCCTCCCCCAACCCGAATTCTTTCCTGGGAATTTGTTTTCCAGGTAATTCTACTCTTTGGGGCTTTTGGAACAAGGGGAATGAGTTAATGCCTTCCAAGGACTTCTCTGTGTCCCTGGCTCTCGACCACGTCTGTCCACGCTTTCTTTCTCTGATTCCACCCTGAAAGGATGGAGTGCTGGGTGCTGGATTCACAGACGGTCCCAGGACTCGATTGTCATGGGCTGGTGGCCCTGGGGAGAGGCTGTGAGAGACGGACTTGCGATAGGACATGGGTCCTTATTTTGTGGCCAAAGTCGTGGCGGGAGCTGTGTGCATTTTCCCTCTGAGGGTACAGTGATTTTCGGGTCTGACAAAAAGGATTGTCACATGGTCTGGCAGTTGACGAGGTTGCATTGGGATTCTTAATGCGGGTCCCTGGACCTTTAAGGAGCCGGTGGGTGACACCCAGGGGGTTTGTGAACACACGGGAGGAAGCACCGTCTCTCTATTTTCACGAACTCTAGCTGCACTTCCGCACGTCCGTCAGCGTGCCCACGGTGCCTCTGCCCGCCCGCTGGCAGGATGCTCTCAGGACTTTGCGGCAGATCCTTAACAGTTCACTTATGCTCATCACTGCCTCAGGATGACAGCTCATAGACCAACCACAGATATTATTTACTGTCTTCATGAAGAAGAACATTCCAACTTTTCAAAAATATTTTCATGGCTCCAGTTCACTCTGATTGGTTTCCTTTGTAATCCTGTGCATGGATTAGTTTTAAAACATTATTCCATGAAGAGGTCCACAGGCAGATGCCCCCAAGAATCCACAGGCAGAAGTGGTTAGGGAGCCCTGTGGGAGGGCCGTGCTGGCGGATGGCGGGAGAAGGCGTCCGCCACCGTGGACAAGGACGTGTGGGCCCTGAGCAAGCGAGACTTCCTGTGCCTTCCAAGCTGGTGTGTGCCGTGTGGCGGGGACATGACCTTCCTGTGCTGATAGTGCAAATTGTAGGTCTATTCCTTTGTGTCCACAACAATGACTTGATTGTGTGTAGAGTGTACATGGAATTCTAACTTAGACGAGACTGGCTTTCAGAGCAGTTTTCTTACCACTTAAAACTGGAAAGTCTGAGCGTTTCACACTCCGTAAGGACAGAGATAATATAGATGGATAGAAGGACAAACTCCAGTCCAAAATATGCTTTAGTTTTTTTTTTTTTTTTTTTTTTGCCTGATTTTGGTGGCAGTGAAATGAGCAGTAATTCCTGATATGGCCGCTTTTGGAGCAGTCGCTGACATGCAGTCGAACCCATTGCCAGGGAATTCCAGTGTTCATTTCACACCCACAATGCAGACACGAGAAGCACTTGGTTCACGACAGAATCCCCGTGAGCAGCTTCCTGTGATGCACCAGGGGAGACGGACAGCAGTGAGTGGACGGAGGGTAAAGACATGCGTGCTACTGCTGGCCACTGGGCACAGGCAGCAGGCATGCCCGTGGGGGGCCCGGGAACATTGGTGGCCCGGGTGGACCTTATTCTCTCAACAGCTACAACTTCAGTTTCCGTGAAAAAGAACAATTCCGATCTTAGTTTAGGTATAGATGATTATAATTTAAAAATTTCATAATCAGAATATGAAGTACCAGAAACGTTCATGGAAACAGCAAGAGCAGAAGCAGGTCCACCTACCCGTTAATTCCACCAGATGAACCAGAGCCATTTTGAAAAGAAATGGACATTTTCACTTTTTGTTAGTTTCCTATTCTCACCTGAGTTCCTTTTTGTGCTTTTCTGAGACAGGCAGCTTCTTAGGAGGCACCCCAAACAGGTAATTCTGTTTAGGAGGCACATCAAACAGGATTCTGTAGACTGCGCGTGCCCGGGAACCACCCAACAGCCAGCAAGCGTGGGACCCGCGCACATCTCCTGCTCCTTCTGGGCTGGGGAGACACACATGTGGGCTCAGAGTCACCTGTCTGTCTTACTTTTGATTTGGAGATGGGCTTGTCTTGGGCGATCTGCTCAGACAACTCTGGACAGTAACCGAGCCCACATTCCGTGGCCAAGAGTCCACGTGGCAGCCAGCCCAGCATTCAGGGGTTGTCCCTTCTTGTGAGGTGGGAAATCGAAAGTGCCAAGATCTCACTTTGTGTTCAGAGAAAAACACCAGCTCTTGTGTGGTTTGGTGGGTATCCTGTCTTACTGTGTGTAAGTGAGACGTTGACGATCTTGATGAAGGGGGCATAAGGACCTCGTGGATCAGGCAGTTCCCTAGACACCCAAACCTGGCAGGAGAGGGCTGGGGGTCTGCACAGGGCCCTGGACACCCTCTTGGGTCGGAAGCCGTCCGCATGGAAGAAGGATGTGGTCGATACACCCAGGTGGGCTTGTGGGTTGCAGGAGGATCCATGCTGGTTCTCCAGCGTCTAGGGCCCAGCACAGACAGCCTGGAGACCACACAGAGAAGCCTGGATTCAAGAAGGGTCATCTCAGAGGTGACCGCGGAGCAGTAAAATGGCAGGGGCTGGCCAAGTGTGGGCTGGCGGGTTGGTTTCAGGACGTCTCCAGAGAGAGCCCCATTCCAGAGAGAGCCTGGGTCTCGGCTGGGACTGCAGGCTGTGAGGGGGTGCGTGGACACAAGGACTTGGGTGTGGTGCTGGGCTGCATCAACCTAGCAAGTGGGAGCTATGCTTCCCGGGGCGTCCTCCTGGGCTAGTTTTCTATTGCTGCATAACAAACGGATAGGGTAAACCTGCACCCACTTCTTACCTCACAGAATCCGAGGGTCAGGGTCCAGGAAGGGCTTACCTGGGTCCTCTGCTCGGGGTCTCAAGGTGTTGGCCAGGCTGTGGTCTCACCTGGAGGCTGGACTGGAGAGGAATCACCTCTGAGCTCATTCAGGTTGGTGGCAGAATTCATTGTTTACGGCTGTAGGACCGAGGTTCCCATGTTCTTGCTGGTGCCCGGCAGGGGCTGCTGTCAGCTCTGGTGGCACCCCCAGACCCTCGTTCTGTGGCCCCTCCACGGCCCCTGGCACAGCAAGGCAGCTCCTTTCTTCAAAGCCAGCAACAGGGAGAGGGCCTCTCACTTCAGGAGGGTCCTTGTCCTCCTCTCAAGGGTGCCCACCGGGTTAAGCCAGGCCCTCCCAGAATGACCTCCTCGTGGGTAACACTAGCTTTTTGATTTGGGACTTTAATAACATCTAATACTTCCTTCCCCATTGCTGTCTCCTATTGATTAGAAGCAGGTTGCAGGTCCCGCCTGCCCTCAAGGGAAGCTGGCCACGGGCGTGGACCCCGGGAGGAGGGAGTGAGGGAGTTTCTGAGTCTGTCTGCCGCACCCTCCCTGGGAGGGGCCAGGTTGGAGTTGTCCCCAAGAGAAATTTGTGCAGGATTTGGGGGACAGCAGTGAAACTGGGGAACTCTCCACCTGCGGTCGGTGTGCGGCGCCGGGTGCCGCACACTATAGGCTGGCCCCCCTTCCTCTCCTGGGGGTCTCTGCGGGCGTCTCTGAGCCCTGGCATCAACTCCTGCTGAAGCTCCTGGTGAGGACACCAGCTCCTCTCCCAGATGGCCTGTGCGTCGGGGGTGGAGGAAATCAGACGGACAAGGACTCCCACCTCCCGCTTTCTGTGGGGTCCTGCTTCCTCCACCTCACATCAGCTGGCTGACCTGCACCAGATATAGGACTCTCCTTCCATCACCCCATCCTGTGAAGGCCTGATCCCTCTGTGTCTGTGCCCTTCTTCTCCGCCACTCTTAGTGGGTCTGCCTCTGATGGAAGCACAACTGGCGCCCGGGGCCAGCATGCTTCGGCCAGGCCAGGGGCTGTGTACTCATCGGATCACCCCTGTTGGGATGTCCCACAGGTTTGTGCCTGTTTCAGGAGCTGCATCTGGGTTATACTGTTTGCAGCAAGGGGCCCGTCTGGGAGACTCCATTCCTTACGTGGAGAACCTTCGGCGCAGAGAGGTGAGGTTCCTTCCCCGGAGGCACGTGGGGAATGATTGGGATTTGAACTTCCTGGGCTGGCTTCATTGCCCTCTGATGACACTGGGGTGGCACCCCCCGCGGTACAAAGCGTCAGGGAGGTTAGGCTCCTTGCCTCCATCTATGTCGCCATGGCACAACTCCTCTCCCGTCTGTGCTGGAAGGGACCTTCCGGGCCAGCAGCAGGATGCTGCCCTCAGTCGCCCAAGGGCTCCCTGCTCTGCAGAGCCTTCCGTCTCCACCACTGGTCTCCCCTCAGACTTCTCTGTGATCTCAGCACTTTGCAAAGATTTTGCACAAACCTCCCTCATAGCCCTCCATGCGCCGTATTATAGTTACTGGTTTGCATGTCTCCTGGCTAACAAGTGCGCTATTTGAGGACAGGAAACCACATCTTTTCATCTGTGCATCCCCAGAGCCTGGTTCATTACCTGATACATCACCGGAACTTGGTAAATGTTTTTGGAATGACTGAGTGAAGAGGACAGAGACACAAAGCAGTGAGTGGCACAGACAGAGTAACACTTGGGTCTCACTGTTTACCAGTCAAGTAAAAACCTCGGCATGTGTTACTCTTGGTTGCTGCTAAAAGAAGAGAGCCTTTGTCAGCCCCAGATGATGACACAACCACTTCCTGGCTCTTTCTGGATCTCATAGTTCTTAAGATTCAGTCCAGGTTTTTGTCAAAGATACAGGAGGTTGTTGGATCAAAGGCAGAGATTGTGGATTTAGCAGAGCTGGCTCTAAGTCTGGTTTCTGTCACTAATTAACCAGATGTTGGGCCCTGGAGCAGTGACCGGCGCTCCCTGGGCCACGGCTTGCTCTGTGTAAATATGGAAATGACGCCAATGCCCAGAGCTCAGTTGGCTGTGAGCTTTACCTCCCGGAGGACTGACAGGGCTGGCCTTCTTTCACTCATTCTGCGAACATCTCTTGAGTCCTACTATGCGCCTTGCTCCAAGCCAGGTCCTCGGATTTCGAGGATGGAGACCCTTGAGAGGTCAGTTGTGTGGAGAAGCTGGACATTGAAACAGAAAGTGGGGACCCAGGTGGTTACAATGTGAGCCAGGCGGTGTGGCTGAGGACTCCTGCTGGGATGGGAGTCATGGGGGATCAAGGGGCTTGAACCAGAAACAGCAACAAAGCTGGACCTTAGCTGAGTCTCAAAGACAGGGCAGGGGTAGGAGTTCATACACGTTAGGCTTTCTCGATTCGTGTCATTCATTTATTTATGATCAAGTACAGCTAATCCCACACTTATGTAACTGTTCCATTCCGAAAGGTCTTTCTCAACTTGAACTTTGCATGAGAAAAAAAAAATGCAACTCTACTGCTTTTTTTTTTTTGAAGATTGCTTTGGGTTTAAAGACACAAACCCTGTGTACATGCACGCTCCTTCGTATGCATTCACTTGTTCAAAACACTCCTCGACGCTGAAGCCCGTGGAAGCTGCAGGCAGCAGGCGGGAGGTTTGGCCACCTGCATACTTCAGTGTGCTCATGTTGTCTTCTTGTCTGTGAGCAGGTCCTGTCCTTCTCAGCTCAGCCCTTCCAGTGTGGCTGGCATGTTCACAGTGTTTGAGGGGTCAGCACTGGGGACAGAAAACGAAGACCCTGAGAGACACAGCCCGGCTCCCCAGGGATTGCTCCCTCTGCAGCCTCTGCCCACCTTTCTCTGGGTGGCTCGTCCCTGAGACTGTCCTGTGCTGTGAGGGGGACCCTGTCCTGGCCCCTCCAGACTACCAGCTCTCCCCTGCTCTGTCCCCAGAGGCTGATGGGCATGGACCTCTCAGACTGCTCCCCTGCCTTTGTCTTCCCATTGGAGTTCGGCCCTTGGGGACCCCCAGCAGAACACGGGTTGGCAAGAGAGTGAGGTTGGGTCCCCGTGGGTGGCTGTGACCGTGGACTCACGGACCCCTGTCCTGTGGGGCTACGTCCCCCAGCACTCTCATGCAGGCTCTCATAAGGACTCCCTGTTTGCCCTCCAGGCTGAGGGGAGGCAATAGTCCCCTTGTCCATTCCTGTGGGTTCCCCGTGGCCTGTCTACACTCAGCAAATAGTCCCTTCATTCCTGTGCCGGGATCCCAGCATGCACCAGGAGGAAGGACTTGTGTGTGGTCCTCCGTAAGTAAGACAATTGCAGGACCAGCTGGCTGAGCCTGGCTCCTGAGCAGGTCTGCACAGCTCTGCCGGGTCTGGCGGGCGCCCCACTCTGCTCCGTCCACTCTTCTCTGGTATGCTCTGCTTCTCTCCTTGCAGATGCCAAGTCTCTCCCTGCTATGGACGGAACGTCTGTGTCCCCCAGAATCATGTGTTGAACCCCTGTCAGCGTGATGGGATTTGGAGCTGGGGCTTTTGGGAGGTGACTGGGGTAGATGAGGTCGTGAGGTTGGGACTCCCATGATGGAGTTAGTGTCCTCCTAGTAAGAAGAGACCAGAGCTTGCTCTGTGTGTGAAGACTCAGAGAGGAGGCGGCTGTCTGCAAGCCAGGAAGAGAGTCCTCACCAGAACCCGACCCTGCTGGCATGTGACCTCAGCCCTCCAGCCTCCAGAGCTGTGAGGAACAAACGTCTGCTGTCTGAGCCCCCAGGCTGGGTTTTTCTTATAGCCACCGGTGCTGACCGAGACACCCTCCCACCCCGGGTCGTGCACTTGCTGCTCCCCCTCGTCCAGGATTCTGCTCAGGACCACGCTGACAGCACCTCGGCCTCTCTCCACCCCAGGAGCTCACAGTGATGCAGCCTGGGCGCCCATGAGGATGGTGTCCTCTGGCATGTGCTGTGTGCCCCCTGCATGGCCACGTGGTGGTCCTGCCTCCCCCCAGGCACGCCCTTTTACTTCATGGTTCTCTGAAGTGAGTTGTGTCCCTCCCTGAAATCCATCAGGCATCGCGTTCCCGTCTCCGGGTGGGTAACTCGGTGAGAGCAAAGACCTGCTCACGGATGCATCCTCGCGGCCCGGAATGGTGTTAACCCACCGTCAGTGCTCAACAGAGACTCGCCGAGTAGATGGACAACTGAAGTTCTGTTTGCTCCACAATGTCAGGCTTGACACCAGGGAGCCAGAAGTATGTGTGAGACCCACATCAAGTCTGTGGCTTTCAGCTTAGTTCAGTTCCCCTGAGTATGAGAGATCCGCTTTCTCGGTTTCTTGTTGTTGGTGACAAGGCCTGGGAAAGAAGAAACGTCCATTTCAATGGACCACTGCAAGGGTGAGAAAGCAGATGGCTCTGGGGACCCCCAAGCCCTGGGCTGCGCAGGCTGCAGGTTCCCGTGGCCTTGCCCGCTCACAGGAGACCCTTTGCGGGCTTGAGGAAGTGGCTTGAATGCTTACTTTTCATGCCCCGCTAATCTCCGGATTGGCGACCACATCCTTTCTTTACAGAGAAGCTCACATGAGTCCCGGTTCGCGGTGAGTGGTCTGAGCAGGAAGTTGGGCAGGAGGAAGGACTTCCTGCTGACCTGTGCCCTGCATGCTCGAGTGATGTGCGTGTGTCAGCCGGGGTGCAGATTTTGAGTCAGATGTGGCTTTCCTCTTCCCCAGAGCAGGCTGTCGTCATGCGCGTTTCTGCGAGTGAGCTTTGGCTGTTTTTTCAAATAACTTGAAAGTGAGTGCAATGAAAAATCTGAAAACCTGATCATAAAAATTGTTTGGATGGCATTTCCTTTCCTTGGAAGAGCTGGTGATTATTTGTGTCCTTATCACTCTGGCTCCTGACGAGGCAACATCATTATGGCTCCAGGGGCCCAGGGGAGGTAACTGGGGGGCTGGCTCTCGCCTTGGAGAAAGGGAGCTGGTATTTTCCGGGCAGCGATGCAGGGGTACAAGGAGGGGTCTTCCACAGGTTGCTAAACAGACCTGGGCTTTTACATTTGTCACCGGCCCACAGACCCCTCCTCAAATTCCAGGGCCTTGCTACTCAAGTGGGGTCCCTGGACTGCAGCATCACCATTGCCTGTTAGAAATGCAGAGTCTCAGGCTCCCCCAGCTCTCAGAGTCAGGATCTGCGATTTGGCCAGACACCAGGGCATGCACGTGCATCGTCAGTGTGGAAACACTGCCCGCCCTCTACCATCCCTTCAGGTTGCTACAGGGGTCTGGGCACGAACCAGAGACTCTGGGGGCCTTGAGGGGAATTGGGCCAGGGTTGAGCAGAGCAGGACGAGCAGATGGATGTGGCCCACCAACCTCCCCTGTCAGCGTGGCCTCTGAAGAAGGTGGGAACTGGGCTCACAGTGCTTTGGGGCTGGAGGGGCTGCCTGGCCTGGGGAGTGCTTGACCCCTGGGAGGAGCTGGGCTTGAGAGGTGAAGGACGACCTACCATGGAACGTCCTTTCAGAGGGCCCTAGGTGACCTCTGTGGTGCTGGCCCTGTCCTCTGGTCCCCATCCCTGCCTCTCCCCACCGTGGCCCTCTGGGGTGTCCCTAGCTGGCCTCCTCAGCATTGGGAGTCATAGAGGGTCCGTGGCCATGATGCCTGTCCTCCAGATTCAGTGCATGTGTCTGTCCGGCATTTGCTGCGTGCAAGCAGGAGCTCGTCCCCATGGCCCTGTCGGGTCTCACTCCTGCAGTGTTTCTAAAAGGTCAGACCACACTGCTGTGATTTCTCCTACTGTTCACTTATTTCAGGCACCAAGTTAATCTCACCAAGCTCCTTATCTCTTTGGGTGTCACCTGTGCAAGTACACTGTGATGCCCACTCTCCTGGTTCAATGACCAGTGACCAGAGCCTTGCTCCAGCTCCTCCTCCCCACGCGAGGGGAGTGGAAGGCCTGGGAAAGGAGCCTGTGGGGTCACAGACGTGGCCCAGCGTCTCCTGGGCGATCTTTATCACTGTGCTTTTTGCATAAAATGTGCCCTCGCGCTGCTGTGACCACGGCCACTCGCATTCGACAAGCAAGGGCATTAGCAGGCTTCATGCTGACTTCCCCATCCTGGTGTCGTGTGGTTTGAAGATTCTGTCACCACAGCGCTCACCAACCATCTACGTCCAAGGGACTCCTCTCAGAGCCCTGGAGGTGTTACGGCAGCATGGCCACTGGCTGCCTAAATTGTCATCGTTATTGGTTGGTTAAGTCTTTGATAACGAATTTTTAAATTCCACGATATTTGCAGAATCTGTGACACAGGCCATGGAAGATTCTCTCCTCTGCTCTGTCTTGCAGGAAAGTCTCTGGGGAGAAGATGTGGCCTTAAACACTTGCTGTCACGCTGGTGCCTCCTCACAGGGCTGTTTCTGGGGTCAGAAGACACAGGCAGCGGCGAGTGCAGCCCCGGGCCTGGCACATGATCGAGTACCAGTGAATGTTCCACACAGTTATTACAAAGCGCTTATTTTAATGACCTTAACGTGCCCTCAAATATGAGGATGCGTTTCATAACGAGCCTGGAGCTTCCCTCAATCCCACTGGACGCTGTCCCCAGGATGGCCTTCCAGGCCCTACCTGCAATGCTGGGAAATCTGTATTCAAACGATACTACTGGGAAACCTTATTCAGCCAGCTGGGGTGACACTTGGGAACAAGGGGACCTGAGCTGGAACCACAATAGATTTTGCTCCAATGTGTTCAGGACAAGGTGAACAACCTGTTGCTGAATTGGTAAAAGGATGGCCGCTAAGCACCAAACCAACCCAAACTGACCGATGTTACCAGGTGTGTCCTGATGTCACCAGATGTGTCCTGATGTCACCAGATGTGTGCCAAGCTCCTCCCTGGGCTGCCACCTGTCCTCAGAAAATGAGTGACAGACAAGTCATGCAAGGGCAGTAGAGAGCCTTCAGGCCAGGGAACTCCTTTCTCAGCTTCCCACATACAGAGGGGCGCAGGCTGGAAGGCCCCGAGGGTGGGGTGAGCCCCAGGGCAGGGAGTCTTATGCTGGTGGCTTCTCCCGAGTCCCGCTCAGTGTCTGACACAGCCCTTATGGGTGCCAGGGAATTGTTAGTGGACATTGAAGAGAGCAAGAAAATCAAAAACTCCGTCTGAAAAGGGACACTGGTCCCTGCGGTCACTCCCACGTGGAGGGAGGAGGACAGAGGTGGACAGAGGGCTGCGTGGGCTCAGCTCGGCTAGCTGCTCTTCTCACACTGAGGACTGCAGCGTGAAGGAGACACGAAGGGGATGTGAGTGAGGGCTCCCGCTGGAGCTTGAATCCAGGGCACGGGCGGACCTGCAGCCGTGAGTGTAACCCAGGCCCTGTCCAGGGCTCTGGGGCCAAGAGTCTCAATGTTTCATGCTGGTGAATAATTTCACGCATTGGCGAAGGGCTCTGGGGCACCCGCCAGTCCCTGATCAGAGCCCTGCCACTGGACCCACGTCGTCTCTGCTGTGGGAAAGAGAAGAAGGCTGGGTGGCGGTTCCTAGGGTAGAAATAGGGCTCACACTCCCTCCGGGCAGGGATGCTGGAAAGACGGCTGGGGCGGGAACTTCGCACCAGACAGTGGCATCTCCCCGAGACCGTTTCCTGTTCTAACTCCTGACTGTGGTGCTTCCTCCCTCCTTGTGTCTTAAAAAAAAATTGGGTTCTAATTGCACTCAAAAAATACCTAGGGTGCTTGGAACTCAGACACGTGTGTGGCAATGTTCTCAGCAGCAATATTCACAACAGTCTCAGGTGGAAACAACCTGGCGTCCACTGATGGATGAATGGATAACCAAGTGGGGTACATGCATATGTGCTAATCATGTTTTTTATTTGCTGTGTTTTTGATGCTTTGACATCTCGGGGCCTTGCTGACCCTGGAGGGATGGCCCCTCCCAGGGCTAGCCAATTCCCAGAGAGAGTAAATGACCTCTTATGAGCTCGCCTTTCATATGCAAACCAGCCAGTCACCATACCCCACTGACCTCCTCTGTCAGCCCCTCACTATCGTCCTGCCCCAAGCCCCTGAGGTCCAGGTACCAGACAACCAAGGACAGTGCCTGTGCCCCAGAGCTGGCTGAAGTCATTCCAACTAGCCAATGCCAAGCCTGCTGCCTGGTCCTTCCTGCAGAAGCCACAATAAAGGCTCTTGTCCACACTTCCCGCTCTCCCTCTGCCCCGTGACAGGCCCTGGTGCTGCCCCGTGTGGCCTTGCGTGGCCCGCCTCCTGCTTCTAGGAGCTGTGAGTATAAAACTTCTTCCTTCATGACAGTCATTTCTGTGTCTGCGTGTCTTACCACGACTGATAGAACACGTCTCAAGCACATTATAAAACCATGTACAGTGGAATATTATTTACTCATAAAAAGGAAGGACATTCTAACACCTGCTACAACATGGATGAACACTGAGGACATTCTGCTCACTGAAACAGGCTGGTCACAAAAGGACAAATGCTGTGTGGTTCCACTTATATGAGGTCCTTAGAGGAGCTGAAGTTGTAGAGACAGAGAGCAGGATGGTGGTTGCCAGGGGCTGGAGGAGGGGGATGGGGAGTGAGTGTTTAATAGGGACAGAATGTCAGTTTGGGAAGATGACAAAGTTCTGGAGATGGATGGTGTCGATGGCTGTACAACAGTACTAATGTACTTACTGTCGCTGAATTGCACTCTCAAAAATAGTTAAAATGGTAAATTTTATGTTATGTACGTTTTTGGCGGGGAGGGGGGAAATTAGCCCTGAGCTAACATCCACCACCAAGCCTCCTCTTTTTTTTTTTTTTTCTGAGGAAGATTGGCCCTGAGCTAACATCTGTGCCCATCTTCCTCTGCTTTATACATGGGATGCTGCCGCAGCATGGCTTGATAAGTGGTGCATATGTCTATGCCCGGCATCGAGATCGGCGAACCCTGGGCAACCGAAGCAGAAAGTGCAAACTTAACTGCTATGTCCCCAGGCCAGCCCCCACATGTTATAATACGTAAAATTGTGGTATTTTACCACAATTAAAAAAAGCATCTAGGCCGCTGGCAGAGGTGTCCTTTAGCCGCCATGCACTGTGGCTCCCTGAGTAGGACGTGGCCATCCCCTGGCACTGTGTGTGCCTGGCCTCGGGGTACCCACCGTGTGGGTTCAAACCACAGCTCACCTGCCCCAGTGCTCCGTGTTGTCCTCACTCGTGGTCAGCTTCAGGAGTCTGCTGTCTGCTGGCCCAGGGGCTGTGCCGTGACCCCAGGGGCTGCTGAGAGAGTCTCCCTCTTAACAAACCAGAGCAGAAAGGCAGCTTCACGGTGAGTAACACAGGGGAAGTGGCTGGTCCCCCGAGCGTGGGGCTTCCCTGGCAGGGCAGGGCGGCCTCTTTCTGAGAAAAGGCTCAAGGGGGGCGTCCAGATACTGATTGTGCTGGGAGGCTGGGCTGTGCTGGGGGTTGGTCTACACCTGGCTTTCTGCCTTGTTTTGCATTTCCATTCATCTGGAGGCATCCTCGCTGGCCTGGAATGCCCAGGAGGCCGCACACGCCGGCAGCTCCCGGGCTGGAGAAGGCTCAGGATGGCAGGCGGTCCTTCACCTGAGATTTGATGCTGTGAGAACACCTGCCCTTTGGTTTTGATAATTAGGTTTCTATCAGGATCCAAATGAAACCACAGCCCAAGCCCAAAGGCAACGCCCCAGCGCCGCCCGTGTGAAGCTGTGAAGCCAGTGGCTTTCCCGAGGACCCCCCACATCACAGGCCGGGCCGCGTGGCCTCTGGGCCTGGGAGATGGTGGAGCATGTTTGCTTCCTTCCAAGGCTTGAGGCTGTTTTGCTTTCTGTCCCCAGTCTTGCAGGATCTTTTGAAAACCCCAGCCTCCTGCTTTCAACTCTTTCCTCTGGTCTCTGATAAAAGGCAAATTAAGAATCACTTCTAACAGCTCCCTGAGAGCTGAGAGGGCTTGTCTGCAGACAGGACATCAAAGCAGAGCTCAGGTGTGCCCTGGCCTGAGCCAGCGGGAGGAGGGTCTGCAGCCCCTGGCTCCCGGCCGCCCTCTGCCTCGGCATCCTGCCCCGGCCCCTCAGCCCAACGCCTGAGCCTGGCCTCCAAAATCTGACTGTGAGCAAGGCCCGGGCAAACCCTGCACACAGCCCAGCTGCCCAGAGGCAACATCTGCATCGTTTATCCCTCTGCGGGACGTCTGGCTCTAGTCCTTCCATGGGGAGGCACAGCTTAAACTTCAGAGATTCTCCCTGCTTCTTAATGTTCACAGCAGCTCTTGGAGCGACAGGATAACTTCGGGGTCCCTGGAGAGCAAGGCCTGCCCTGTGGACTTAGAGCCCAGGGCAGCCCCATCTGCACACAGCCCTTCTCCTGCCCCGGGCCTGCCAACAGCTCCCGCTTAATGGCTCTGTGGCTCCATCTGTGGCAGGGTCAGGGCGTCTGCCTCAGGGCTGGGCCTGGGGTTTGGGCTGGTGGCGGCTAAGCTTGCTGACTGGCCCGAGGCCTTGCCTGATGGCTGGGGTGCCCTGGACATGGCAGTGCAGGGACCAGCATGCACACGTGTCCTCACACTCAGGGCTGGGGTTCTGGTGGGTGGCTCGTGATTTGTAGGTTTGTCGCCTTGACTCCAGCCTCCTCGAGGGGAGGGTGTAGAGTCCTTGTGTGGCTGGTCTGTATGCACGAGGTGCTGGGCTCGACTGCTGGAGAGGGACCCTCGTGGTTCCAGTGACTGCTGCTGAATCACCGCTCACCCCACACTTAGTGGCCCCAAACAGGATCATTTCACTGAGCTCACGATTTGAGGGGTCACTAGGTCAGGCAGGGCCTGTGGGAGGACACTCTGAGGGGCTCACTGAACAGCGGGCCCTGGATCTCCCACTGTGCTTCGCCCACAGATCTGGGGCCTGAGTGGGGCTTCCTCCTGGTGTGGTGGTCACAGGGCTATTGGCCTTCACCCTGCGGTGGCCCTGACACTTTGGGAGCCCCTGTCCGTGAACAAGGTGGAAGCTGCATGCCAGGTGGGCTGCAGCCTCCGAAGGCACCACTGGCCTTGGGGGAATAGCCGATGATCCAGGGGAGACATGAGGACGCATCCTCAGTGGGCGGGGCAGACGCCACGTTAATTCCTGTGCTTCCCCCACGAGGAGAACATCTCTGTTCACTCCACTGTTATTTTCTGAAGCAGATGCTTGAGTTGTGGAAAGACTTGCATCCTGGGGTCAGACCCAGTGGGACCTGAGTGAACGAGGTGCCGCAGGCCACAGACACTCTGGGCTCCAGTCTCCCTAGGCCGGCAGCCAGGGGGACGTTCTGGTGATTTAACGAGGATAGGATGCACACCCCACACCAAGCCCCCTCCCTACTGCTGCCACGCAGTCTGCCCCTTGCCCCCACCCCGCGTCCCGTCTGCAGCAGAAGCTGCTTCTGATCTGGGTGTGAGGAATGCGCCAAGGCCGGGGTGGAGCCGGGAGGCAGCCGTGGAAAGCAGCTGCAGGGAATTTGGCCCTGGACCTCGTTCAGCTATGACAACAATGTCAGCCTGTGTCTCTATCAGCTGGGTTGGGCGAAACAGCCATTTTTAGCAGCCATGTGGTCCCGGCCCGGCCTCTGCCGAGATGATGGGCTGGAAGGCTCTGGAATTCGCCTGGTCTGGGCATGGTGCTTCACGGGGAGACAGGTGAGGGGGCGGCTTAGGCTCTGCACGTCTCTGAGAAGGGTCTGGCACGTCCCCGAAGAGTGGACTTCTTTTATGGGAAAGCTTGAATCTCATGCAGTCCAGGAGGGGTGGGCGACATGTGCTTGTCCCGCAGGCCCGTTGGTCGCCTTCAATGACTCCCGGGGCCTGTTCAGAGAGACCGAAGCTGCCTACTGCACCAGGAAGGCCTGCCACCCTGCCTGCCACCCTGCCTGCCTCGCCCACCGCCGACACCTGCCCGGCCAGGTCCTCCCAGGTCCTGCTGGATGATGCAGCTTCAGTAGCGACATGCAGGAGGGGGTTTCAAATGTGCGATCAGACGGCGGGCCCACTGCTGACACCAACAGGATTTCACTGTTTTCCCGATGGCTTTCTTGGGAATGGGTCGTAGGGACCCAGGGGCTGGAGAGGCGGCTCAGTGAGAGACCGAGAGGCGCGGGGCAGTGCAGTGGCCCTGAGTCCTCACCTGTGACTACGGAGGGAAACCCCCAGGAGGGCAGGGTCATGTTCTGGGGTCACCTGCAGGCCCAGTCCCCCCCAAGAGAGAAGACACAGGAGGGCTGATGGCACAGGCACTCGCCCTGCTGGAGGGACTGCCCAGCACTCACTCAGAGACCAGGGACTTGTGTGTCCCCAGCCCAGCCTCCAGAGTCCTCTCCTGCATTGCACAAGGGACACACCAGACCTGGGACCTGTGACACTCCCCTCCCCCCACTGCAGGCCTTTCTCACTTCCTGCCCTTTGCACGCTCACCCTCCTGGGGTCCCCTCCGTCTTTATTCACCTATTGCACACTGTTTTTCCTCCAAAACACCTCAGTAATCCCCTCACAGAAGCTTCCAGAAGGGCCCCCAGGTGGGGCTCCTTGCTGGAGCAGACACCACAGGGCCCTGCACACTCCCTGGGCCTTGCTGATCTGTGTGTCTGGACTCTGCAGCTGCCCACGTTGGCATCTCTATGCCCAGGCCGTTTTTGGAACTGCCGAAGATTGCTTCCTGTGAGTTCACGCAGGCTGCAGTGCAGGAGTTGACAGTCCCGGACTGGGCCTCTCAGAGTGGAGTGGACACCCCAATGCCTCACACTGGGCGTGGGGTGCGAGTTTCCACCAGGCACCACAAAGCCTGGGGTGCAGACGAGTGCAGCCTGCATGCAGACTGGGCCGTGAAGGGGTGAGCACAGAGCTCGAGAGTGAGTATAAACTTTCAGAGCAATGTGATGTTGGGCCACATTCGAGCTTATGATCGTTGTTCTAGTGGTTCATTTCACAAAAGTGCCAGCCTGCAATGAATTGGAATTAAAAGAACAGAAAACACTGGTTCCTCAGCATGATGCGTAGTTTGAGAACTTGTTTTTTCCACCGTGTCCAGAAGTCCACTGCAGGAGGCAGCGCCAGCACATTGGCTGTCATCGGGCCCCCGTGCATTCACTGGCAGCTCACTATGCCCCCTCCCCCAGGTCTGGAGGGCACTCTGGACAGCGTGGGGCCCCCTGGGGCCGGAGCTTCTGCCTCGCCGGCACCCGGCCTCGTCACACCCTGTGGTGGCACATGATGGAAAGATGGCTGCTCCTTCACGTCTCACTGAAGGGTCCTGAAAATACCACGGACGGGTTGGCGCCCAGCCGCTTTCTGGGATGTGCGTTGGGGCCTGAACAGCCCACCTGTTCCTATTGTCCCCTCAGCATCAGGGGCTTTGCTGAACCAGGACAGAAGGCCCCACGGGGTCCAGAAGGGATGGGGAGGCTGACTGGGAGGGGAAGGAGGTGGACGTGGTCGAGGAGCAGTCGTGGTGGAACCGGCGCCGAGAGCTGCGGGCCCGTCCTGGAAGACCAGCGGGAAGTGAGGAATGCCAAATCCGCCTGCCCGCATGGTGGACATGGTCATCCTTGTTTAGGGAACGGTCTGCCCTTTCCCTAATGGTGGAGGGACGGCCACCAGAGACGGGAGGGAAGCAGCAAGGGAAGAGCGCTCATCTGCAGGGAAGCCAGCCTCCTTGAAGGCCACGGGCCCTTTGAGAACCTGACGGAAGCTGCGTCCTCTGTCCCTGGGAGATGCACACACCCGCACACTCACACACATGCACATATGTGTGCTTGCGCACATTTGTATGCACACTCATGGTCCCTCAACCCCCCACACACGTGTGCAATTTCCAAAGGATGTCGACCCCTAGAAGCATTTCCACGGTCTACATGGTTAAGGGGTCCTGTTTTAAAAGGAAAGAGGACAAAGAAAAGCTGCGAAAAGAGAAAGGAGACCACAGGAAGGAAATAAAACACACCGGAAAGACCCTGTTTAATTAAAATAACGGGAAGTCCACCCACATGCCCAGTTTGCAAACTTGATTGCTGGTGAGAGGCACGCTCCTCCAGGAAGGGAGCAGGCAGCCTGGAAGGAGCTCTCCCCACACCCGCTGTCGGCTGGAGAAGAGAGCTGCTGGGAACGTGCACACAGAACCCAGAGGGTGCAGTGCCCAAACTCCAGGACAACGGGGCTCCGCTCTCCTCCCCATAGAGAGGTCCCCAGAGAGACGGGATCCTGCCTGGTCACTGGAGGCTGGGGCTGACCATGCCTGGAGGGAGCAAGGCTAAGTTTGTCGCTCCATCAGACTCTTCAGAGATGAGCCCCCAAGAGTCTGAGGATGCCGCCAGGTGTGTCAAAGGTGCCGAAGCTTCTTAGGCATCAGCCAGTCCAGGCTGGCTATTTACAGTTACAGAATGGCTGAGCTGGGACATAAAGGCTTCCAGAAGGTTCTGGGGCCAGGTCCGTTTCCAAGGCCTGCACAACCATCTCCTGGCCCAGTTCCCGGTGATGCACCCTGATGACCACCCAACCCCAAGTCCTGAGGCCCACGCTTGCCGACTGGACAAAGCTGAGGGCTGCAGAGCGACCAGGGAGCTCATGGCTGTGGGAGGTCCCGTGGCTTTGCTGTGGACTCGGAGCCCATGATGCTGTGTCGCAGGACCAGGGCCGCCCTGGACCGGCTCTGGGGAAGGACCCCGTCCTCCGGCTGTCTGCTCACTGAAGGTGGCCGGCCCTGTGTGCAGGCAGCTGTGTCAAGGGAGGTCCCTGGAAACAGGACCAGCAGCAGAGGTGCTCTGGAAGTCACTCTATTATGGCTGATGGCCAAGAAACAGCTGCTGCACCTGGCCGGGCAGCCCTGCGGGCCACAGGGAGGGGAGGGCTGGCAACAGAGGGTCATTAAAGGAATTAGCCCTGCTCTGGGCAGGAGGGCCACGCTGATGCTGGGAACGTCGGGGGCCCAGAGGCCAGCCTCCACCTGCGGTGCCTGCAGGCTGGCCGCCTGGCTTCCCTTGGTCTCCATCCCCTCTATGTGGAGAGCTGTACTTAGCTCTTAGGGTGGGTGTGAGGACGGAGGGGGCAGAGCGGTTCCCTCACCTTTTAGCTCTCGGAGCTGCCAGAGAGAGCTGGCCATTTTCAGAACGGCCTGGGATGGGCCTGAACTTCCACGTGGTGATCACAGTGCCACTTGGGGTGGGGGAGGAGGTGGTGATGGTGCCAGTGCCAGGCAGGCCGGCGTTGAAAAGGCATCTTTGCAGGCTTGAGGGTGCCGCCTCTCTGCCACTCCCCAGTGTGGGCTGGAGCTGTTGGTAACTGGGGTGGCGGGGGACCACCGGAAACCTAGTGGTGAAAATAACCATTGGTTACAGCCATGGATTCTTTGGAGACGGCTGGTCTCTGGTCCAGGATGCTGGGCCTCAGCTGGGAGACCTGACGGCTGGGGGCTGGAGCATCTGAGTGGTCACTCTCTCACAAGTCTGACAATCCATGCGGCTGCAGGCTGGACCTCAGTTCTCTCCACGGGGGTGAGTGGAGCTTCCTCCCAGCATGGCGGCCCAGAGTCCTCAGAGAGCCCGGGGCAGCCGTGTGCCGTTTGTGGCCTCCCCTTGGCCATCAGGCAGCATCCTTCCAGCCACACTCTCCACATACACTGCCCACCTTCAAGGGTAGGAACAAACATCCCTCTCAGGTGGAGGGCAGCCTGTGGGAGGAGATTTGCACACATCACACACTTACACACATGCAGGAAGGCCATCTCTGCACAACATCCATCTGTCGCAGTGTTCTTGTGACGGTTTTCATGAAGAGACCAGAGCTCGGTCCAGATTCTCTGTCCAGACTCTCCATCCTCGGTGCTTTTGCTAAAGGTGCTTCTGCACTGGTTTTGTGGGCCACGAGGATATGAGAGCTGGGAAGACAGTCTCCCCCAGTCTGGCCTCAGGGTCTTAGAGACAAGTCAGGGGAGACATATCAGCCTGCGCAGACAGGAGGATACCCTGACGTCATACTCGGAGACAAGAGGGAGCCGTGCTCATGGGAGATGCTCTTGATTGAGGAGCTGTGCCCGCCCAGACCCCCGCGGCTCTCCGAGGCCCAAGGGGGAGGTTCCTGGCCTGTTGCCTGAAAAGTGAGGGCCACTCGGGCTATTTCTTAGGAGTCATTAGATAGATTTGCTACCATAGAGTTTAAAAAACTATCCACTGTCTGTGTAGAACTTAAATTAATGATTGATTTCTTATTTAACTTGAAAAATAAAAACTCGAACAAAAAAAGTAGAAAATAATCTTTCTTTCCTTTCCTTTTCTTTTAAATTGAAGAAGTCAGCATTCCTCCCTTACCTCCCACCCATGGTTAATAGCTGGTGTGTGTTGTTGGTATGTTTATCTTTTAAAAAACTTGGATTTTTATCTACTTTACAAACCTTGCTCCAGGAGGTGGGCGCAACAGCCGGGTGGGACTGGACTATGGCCAGAGCTAAGGGGCTGTGCCTGGTGCTCCCCTGGGTCTGCTGGTGGGAGGGGGCAAAGCAGAGTGTCCAGAGGAGGGGGTTCCGGGGGCCAGGGCAGAAGCGTAGTGTTGAAGACCTCACATGGCAGTTCCAGCACCAGCCTGCAGACTCTTCACGCTGATGGTACTATTCTTACTGTTTGCAGCACTTTGCTTTCACCCTCTGATCTTTCCGGGGTATTTTCCCAGGTTACAACATGTGGATCACTGCATTGGGGAAACTCTTTACTGAAATATAGCATCCGCACAGGAAAGGACACAAGTCACAATTGCACTGTGCAGCCAACTTTCACGAGGAGACACATGTGGGATGGGAAGTTGTTTCTCGAGCTGATGACACGCGCGTCACCTCCTGCCCCTCCAGTCTGTCCCCCCACGGACAGACACTACCCTGACCTCTGAACCACCATTCACTTTCATCTGTCCTGGAGTCTATGATGGAGCCTGGCTTCTTCGGCTCCACATCGTGTTTGTGAAATTTGTGAAATGCCAACACTGCGTTCTTCCCCGCACTGCATGGCAGCCCTCCGATTGCTTAGCCACTCACCCGTTTAGAGAAACCTTTAATGTTGTGATTAGCTTATTTATTCATTTTTTCTGCCATGGGGCACACAGCGGCTCTGGACTCCCTTGGGGGCAGCAGCGCAGGGTGTGGGTGGACACAGCGGGGTAGTCATGGAGCCTGAACGCTCTGGGCTGGGGCATCCGCAGGTCCCGGTCAGGTCCCTCGGCTGCTCATCCTCTGGCTCTTCCTTATCCAGCGAGGACGTCAACAGGAGAAGCAGCATTTGTGGAGGGCGCCCAGGAGCAGGCTGTGCCGCACGCCGTAAGTGCAGGGTCCAGGAAGGCGAAGTCATCATCACTCTGCACAGGAGTTAACCGAGGGACACACACAGCCAGGAATGGGGTGCTGGGAATCTGGACCCAAGTGTCCCAGTCAGAGGCCAGGCGTCCAACCTCTAGGGGTCAATCCTTGTGCTTGGTCTCTCTGTTGAAGGTGAGAATTTCCTAAACCCCTTCTATCCTCAGTGTCCAGGTTCAAGTTGTCCCGTGGGCCGTCCTGACGGCTCCCTCCAGCACATTCTCGGTTATCCAGGACTGGTCTCAGGGTGGGTCAGCTGGGACCGCCCATGTCGAGTTGGCATTTTGCCAGCATACACTCGGGACGTTGCTATGGTCGTGCGAGCAGGGGCCTTCCCCATGGAGATCCAGAAAAGCTCTTCTCTTTAAAGAAGGGAAAACACCACTTTGGAAAAGCAAACCAGCACGCAGACTTTTACACATCAGTTGTCTGCAAAGAGGGTCTTGTTCCACCCATGGGTACTTACTGGGGATTCCTTTTTACGTTTTAGAATTGGCTCACACATTCTTACCTTTGCCAGTGAGTGACAGAACTCTCTCCAGGAGCCAGCACATCTGAAACCACACCAGGTGTGCTGGGGACATTTTAATGCAAATGATGCGTGAATGCTCCCTTCCCTCTTCCTCTCCCTGAACTGGACGTGGATTCCAGTCTGTCCACCCGCTGGCGTGTGCGTCCTGAGCCAGGTGGCCAGGTTCTCCCGTCAGCGTGAACAATGCCTGGCAGAGTGTCATGACTCCCCTGAAATAACCTTGTCCCAGCTGCGGACAGACAGAGTTCCACCCACATGGGCTCCCCGCCAACAGGAGAGGCAGTGCAGAGAGGAGAGAGCCCTCGGGGTCCTCAGCTGAGGCTGGTCTCAGGGGAAGTAGGTGCTGGTTGCAGAGACAGGAGCTCTGCAGGGGGCTCCCCGTGGAGGCCTCAGTGCAGCAGGCGGCCAGAGGGCGCTCCCTCTTCCCCGCTTTGTCTCCCTGGGCCGCTCCTGGGTCTCAGATGGAAAAGATGTCTGCTTGGCTCTCAGTGTCAGTTATCTAAGCTCTGGAGTGTGCCTCCCTCTGGTCTCCCAGTGGATGGCCACTAAAAAAAGGGGATGGGCTCGGGAGCAGGCCACCTGTCCTGTGGACACTCAGAGCTGTCTGCTACAGCTGATAGAAGCTACAGCTCAGAAGCCTGGTCCATTTCAGCCAATAACCAGAACCCAGGCCTCACCTGACTCCCTGCCTCCGTCTCCCCAGCACTTGCCCACCCCTCCCCCCCCTTACCCGGCACCCCTTGGATTCCATGTGTCTCTTGAAGCCACATCCATCTTACCGACCCTCCTCCTCGGTTCAGAGCAGGCTTAGACTATGACAACGGCTCAACTTGCTTACGGTGTGTTCTCAACCACTTTGCACCATGCCAATCTGGTTCTTCGTTAGCCTTCCTCAACATCAGCATGACCAAGGCCCTCCACCCTTAGACCCTTCTGAGCCCCTGTTGCAGCCTGCTGTGTCCCGATCCTGACATGGCACCGTGATCCATCCCTTTCCTCCCCAGCATTTTACTGTGAAAACTTCCCAACACAGAGAAGCTGATACAGTTGTTCAGCGAACGCCCACCTCCCTACACCCCGACTCCAGCATCCACCTGCTGCTGCATTTGCTTCCTCACGTCTCTCCTCTCCGTCCCTCTCTCACCCACCCCTCCATCTTACTGCTCCACGTGTTGCACTGGAAGTTGCTGATATCAGGGAACGCTTCGGCGTGCACATCATCAGCTGGAGGTCAATGTTTGCTTTCAGTTCTCTTTTTGGAGTAAGGTACATTCAGTGAAGAGCATGGATCTTAACAGGACAATTTGATGATCTCCCTGTGCAAGACATGGAACATCCCATCACCCTAGAGCATTTCCTCCCGCCCCTTGCCACTCAATCCCCACCCCCAATGCCAAAGGTGACCACTGTCTGGTTTTATCATTGTAGTTCACCGTTGCCCCTTCCAGAACTTCATAGAATGGAATCGTGGAGTAGACACTCTCCTGTGCTGGGCTCATTTCCTGCAGCAGAATGTTTTTGAGATTTCCTCGTGTGGCTATGGCATTACTAGTATCTGGCTCCTTACTCTTGCTGAGTAGATCACACCGCACGGACACACCACAGTTCTCCTGCTGGTGGACACCAGGACTCTGTCCAGCCGGGCAACGGTGAGTAACCACAACAAGGCTGTCATGGACCTCTTGTACTGCCTCTGCATAGACACGCACTTTTGTAACATGGCGGGCAGAGCTGCAGCGTGCACGCTGGTCTCCATGACCTGCCCCTGCAGACCTCTCCCGCCTCTCAGCCTGGCCGTGGGGAAGGGCCGAGCGGCTCTCCAGTCTGGATGCTGTTCCAGCCTCAGGATTGTGTGAGGCGGGCCCACATCCCATCTGACACTCTCTTGCTCTTTGTTGGGTGTTACCTGCTAGGCAATTTGGGTTCCTGAGGCCAGGACTTGAGGGCAGGGTTTCCTTTGGGAGGTTGTTCCTGGCAGGGGAGGGAGGGAGTTGTCAGCACTGTGGATGCCTGGAGCACAGCCTCTGGGGATTTTGGGGGCCAATGTCCCCTCTGGGAGGAAAGGGGCCTGGGAAGTGGGTGTTTTACACTTTGACCTCCCCATTGCCCCCATCTCTGCTGAGCTCTGCTCCCCAGGCAGGCAGTCAACTCTGAGCTCTTGGGCCCCCAAGGACAGGCTGAGCGGGCCCTGGGTAGCCTCAAGCAGAGAGCAGGGCCTGCAGCAGAGCCCGCAGTGGGTACCAGGACATGGAGCTCCACGGCGAAGCCGGCAGGACTCAAGGGCACGTGCCACACCTTCTCCGGCAGCCTCCCTGCCCACCTGCAGGCCGAGGCAGGTGTGCTCTTTCCTCGCTGCTCCACTTGCACAGGTGCACAGCCTAACAACACTTGATCACATCGTGTTGCACCGGTCTGTTTGTGAGCTTCCTCTCTCTGCTGTGAGGGGACCCCAGCCCCGGAGCAGCCTGCACGCGTGGACACTCAACAATCCCCCTCCGGTGACTCAGTGCAGCCTCACCTTGTGACAGATCCTCCCCCGCAGGAATCGCTTCCTACAACGCTGGGCCACAAGGAATTGGCAGGGGTTGCTGGCACCCGGCCCTGGCTCTCTGCCCCTCCTCCCCGCCCAGCCGGCCTGCCCGTGTGCAGCCTCTCCCTGAGGTTCTGGCTAAAGTTTAGGCTGGCTGGGCTGGAGGTGAGGTGAGGACAGCGTGTGTTGACGGTTGGTGGAGTTCTGCCAACTAGAACAAGCTGAGGTCCACACCTTGGCCGAGCCAGGCTCCGTGAAGAGGCCCTGCCTAGACGCAGAGCCGCCGTGGAGAGCCTCAGAGGCTGGCCCTGCCAGGGGACAGGTGTGTCTGTGCCCTCGGGAGTGCCTCTCCCCTCGACTGTCTGGGGGTGAGCACAGAACTGGGCACACCCGTCCAGACCCAAGAAGTGCTGTTTGCTTGAGGCTGAGTCCCCTCCAGATCTCTGTTAGGGGGGTCAGCAGGAGTGGGTCCTACTGGCACCACCACTGGGTCCCTTGATGACCAGATCAGCTCCAGGAACTGGGCCTGATGTTTGAAACTCTTACCTGATGGTGTATGGACCCACCTATGTGGCACAGAGCCATCAGTTCTCAGCTCTCTCAGTGACTTCACTCACTCGACACCGGCCTTCTGAATCTCTCTCAGGTGCTGTAGATGCCGTGATGGGTCAGTCCGTGTGGTTGGCTCTCACCAGCAGCCCCAAAGCTCGGTGGCGTACTGCAGTAAAGGGGGATTTCTCACGCACATCCCCGTCCACGGAGGCTTGGCTGAGGGCTGGGGCAGGGGTGCGGTGCCCACACAGCCATTCAGAGACCCATGCTCCTTCCACGGCGAGGGCCCTGGAGCTGTCGGCAGGAGCTCAGGATCCGGGAGGCAGAGGAGGAGAGTGAAGGAGCGTGGAGGACCCGGTGGGAGGCTTCTGGCTGGAATATGATGCACATCACTTCTGCCCACACTCCGCTTGCCGGAACTATTAGTCGGCCCATCTGACTGCTAAGGGGGCTGGGAGTTAGGGTCCAGCAGTGTGCGGAGGAACACAGGCTCAGTGGACACGCGGCATTAGCTTGGCCCCACTCGGGAAGAGAGAGTGCTTAGGTAAGTGTGAGAGCCACAGGCGGCTCTTGAGGTAGTAAGATCTACCCCTCCTGCAATGATAACACCCCCTGTGAAGTGCTATGTGCTCTCAGCATGATGCCTCATTTTCTGATTCCTAAGTTGGGACATGTAGCTGGTCCAATATTTTTTCAACGTGAAAATTCTCATGAATTTCTAAAATTAAGCTATACTTGGTATTATAGGTGCAATATTTCCTCCCGAGTGACATCCTGCAGCCCACAGCTGCACCCGGGGAGCTCACCAGGGAAGTCGCTGCAGAGCTGCTGTGTGGTCAAGCAGCTTGGGACGCTCAGAGTTGCCCAGCTAGCCAGGGCTCTGCGCCGTGTTCCGTGAGAGTCTGAGGAAGGGCTGTAAGGAGCCCTGTTCCCGGTTTAGGGAACAACGGGATGTTTGAATAACGGAGTTCTTACGTGCAATGTCCTCCACGGCATCTTCCAAAAAATATGCTTAAAATTCATCTTTAATGAAAAAATTGGGGCTGGCCCGGTGGCGCAGTGGTTAAGTTCACCCATTCCGCTTCTCAGTGGCCCGGCATTAGCCGGTTGGAATCCTGGGTGCAGACATGGCACTGCTTGGCAAGCCATCCTGTGGTAGGCGTCCCACGTATAAAGTAGAGGAAGATGGGCACGGATGTTAGCTCAGGGCCAGTCTTCCTCAGGAAAAAGAGGAGGATTGGCAGCAGTTAGCTCAGGGCTAATCTTCCTCAAAAAGAAAAAAAATTCATCTTTAATGAAAAAAAAAAGTTGCATCAAGTTACGCCCATCATTGGAAAGCTGAGACTTGAGGTTTCTGCCCCCAGAGTAGGTGGGCAGAGGAGGGGCGTAGGGAAGCAGATGTGGGTCACTTCACCAGAGAGGGGCCTCTGGGCTGGGGAGGGGAGGAGGTGCCCAGAGGGCTGGTGGCCAAGGGCAGCATGTCACAGGGCTGCTGAGGACCAGAGTGAGCTCTGGTCAAATCCTGGGGTCAAGCAGAGACCGGGACCTCCTCTGTCTTCACCACGTCTCTCCTTCGTGCGGGAAACTTCGGCCTCTTTTCTCCCTGAAGCGTTTACTATCCTAAGATTCCTTGATGCTTTATCGAAGCTCTGGGGGAGGTTTTACTGGCTGAAAATTGGTGATTTATCCAACACGGCAAATAATGAAGAAGTGAGCAGAAGGTGGGGCCCAGGGGCCCTGAAGCGTTTTGTGATGCCAACAATTTCAGGCGGAGCGACTTTCTTTCATAAGGAAAGGAATTACAGGGGAATCCTAGAAAGATTCGTTTGCAAGCAGCCCTACTCTAGACGAATCTCTTAAAGGATTGCTTTCATCTGAAGGACACTTGTAGCCTCTACCTGGAAGAGCAGAGGACCCCCGGCACGCTTTCTGGCCTCAAGATCCTTCTGGAACTCACTTTGCCTTGAAATCTGGCCTAAGATCATGCACGATGTTTGCAGATCCCGGTCAGCTTCCATTTGGGGCCAACGCCTGTGCTTAGTCTAAACTCAGATTCTTGATTTGCTATCACCTGGGTTTCCAGCTTGTAGAGCCCCCAGCATAGGGGGTGGGCTTGAGCGACAGTTGCTGCTGTTTTCCTGTCAATCACTTCCTCCACCTCTGTGTGCCCACGTCACCAAAGATGGATCAGGAACCAAAGGGCCAAACTCCGGGCCAAGCAGGACGGACTCCACCACGTCGCCCTAGTGGCCCTGTCACGGTTCTTCCTCCCGCCTGTGGGCAAATGCTGAGGTGACGTTTCCAAAGACTGGAAGCCGTGTCTCCTGTGACTCTTTCTGCGTGAGCTGATCCTTGGACTAACAGATAGGACTGAAGCCGCAGCAAAGCAGCCGTGGCCACAATCGACACAGGACCGTAAACATGTCTATTGCCATGGAGTCCCTCAGGAGACGAGGTCTTGTTTGGACCTAAACACGCTCAGTTTTCTGGACATACAATAGTTTCATATTGTCAACAAGCATTGAGAATCTAAAGAGACCAACTATTTCTGGAGACACGGGTTCCAGACTGGAAAAGATTGGGCAAGTCTGGGAGAGCAGTGGCATCTGAGGGGGAGTGAGTTGAGCACGGGGTCTGTGCTGGGGTCCGGGGCGGGGAGAGGGGGCGGGTGCTGGGGGCTCCACCAGGCCGCGGAAGTGAGCAGTAGTGTTATTGATTGGCCAATGGTGGCCTCTCTTTACTCTTCATCTTATCATTGAGGCAATGACAGCAAGCCTGCGAGGCTGATGGGCCATCTGGAGGTGGGTAATATCGTAGCATGTATTGATTTTGGATCAGCTGAGATCCAGGGTAATGAGTGTTGTCTGTCTTTCCCAAAGCAGCTTTCTTTATTCTTACGCAATGAACGTAACTCACAACTCCTGTATCTGTTGGCTCAGAGGAGGTCACCATGACATTAATTCTGGAATTCCATTGTTCTCCCAGGGCCCCTTGCCCTGCCCTGCTCTATGTAGTTCTCTGTCGAATTAAGACCTCTGATCTGCTGTGAAGTGTCCCCTCACCATTGTTTCAGGTCCCTGTGCTCAGGGGTGAGTCTACCAGCTTCTGCCATCCGTCACTTCCTCATCCCCGGGTTTCCAGGCCCAGCTGCTGCTTCCACCCCAGCTGCTGCCCCCGGGTCCCTAAGCAGCAAACCTTTTAGGTCCAGGCTGCCCTGCATAACATGGCCCTGTGGGGCAATTCTGGATGATGTGGAGTGGGGGTGCATCTTCTCACCACACTGTCCCCTTGTCACGTGGGCCCCCTAGGTATGTATACACATCCTCACAGAACAGGCGTTTGGCGTTTGGACTCTTCAACAGAGAGAAACAGATGATTTATAGAATGAAGCATTAAAAAGCACCACACAGCAAACTACCAAAATACACTGAGCACAGGAGCTGTGGGTCTTTGTGTTTAGAAACTACACGGTTCATGTTTTGTCCAGTGAATCAGTACATTGTCCAATAGCCACGGCTCGTACTGCAGGAGACTGAAATGACGACAATGACAATAAGGGGGTTTGCTAAGACAGAGGAAATATTTGAAATGTGTATGTGTTTATTTGTTTTTTAGAGTTAAAGGCAATTAAATAAACGTTTCTATTTTATTTTTGTTTTAATGTCATCTAGAATTCAATCAAAATAAATGACTGTTTTCCACTCTCAACAGTTTTCATCTCTAAAAAAAAAGAAATTCTTTTTTTCATAGAAATTCTCATCGAGGGGCCCCTGTAGCTCTGGGCCCCAGTTCGTCCTCTACGTGGAGCCGCGGGGCTCTCCCCCTCCTCCAGGTCTCTCTCTCCCGCAGGTACTTGTCACAAAATCGCTTCTCCTCCCCACGGGGCGACAGCCACCACTGTGCGCCTTGAGCCCGTCCTCCGTCCCCTCCATCCATCAGGGGCCAAGTCCCAGTTTGGTCTCAGCCGAGAATCTGTTTCAAATACGGTCATATGTCATTTAATGATAGGGACGCATTCTGAGAAATGCGTCGTTAGGTGATTTTATCGTTGTGCGAACGTCGCAGAGCAGACTTACACAAACCCAGATGGCACAGCCTGCTACACATGTAGGCTGTGTGGTGCTGATCTTGTGGGACCACCGTTGAATGTGCGGTCCATCGTTGACTGAAACGAAACATCATTCTGTGGCTGTAACTCTTCCTAAAGAGGACTTCTCGCAGCCATCTCATCTCCTTGGCACAATAACTCTGTGATAACTTCACGGATGCATTTTTGTCCCTGTCTCCCTTTTTGCACTTTGTCATTGTCCTATGGAGATGAGGGCCTGAGCCTTCTGTGTTTGAGCAACTTGTCAACACTTGGTCCGCAGCACACGTTTGTATTTGTGAAGAGTCTCCTGGTGCCTCTTAGAGGTGTTAAATTTGTAATTTTTGCAAATGGCAGGAAGCAGCTGGGTTCCCTGACTTTTTCTCTGTCTCTGACCTTGAATTCAGGTGTAGGAATAAGGCTGCTGAAATGTCTGCACGGGAGGCTGTGCGTCTTCTCCTCACTGCTCCTGGAAGCTTATGTGACCATCCTCTGTTTCTTAAAGTCTGTGATGCGTTCCCAGTATGACTGGATCGATGCCGAAATCCTTACGTGGTGTCTGACCAGGGAGCCCATGTTTCTCTGTTCTTATCCACTCTCAACAGGCACTGGAAGGTCTCAGGCTCCTGCGTTCATCCAACAAATGCTGAGTGCCCACTGAATGTGGGGAACCAGGCAAACCCCGAGGCAGCAGTGTCACCCACAGAGACATATCGGTGCCGTCCCTGGTGGACTGCAGATTCTGTGGAGAGGACGCGTTAGAAGGAAGAATAGCACCAACGACAAATACTAGAACTTAACAAGTATGAAGAAGGAACTGATCCAAGGGCTGAGAAAATCAGGGCAGGGGCGTGAGGAGTGGGGACATTGCTATCGCTTCACAGATAAGGGGAGGCCTGTGTGAGGGGGACATTGAAAGAGAGATGGAAAGCCATATGAGGAGAGGTTGGAGGGAGTTCCAGAAAGAAGGAAACACGGGATGGAGGGAAGGACACGAGCAAAGGTGTCAGCCATGCAAGATGAGGTTGGGCAGGCGGGCTTGCACCTGCTTCACTCCACGTCTCCGAAGCCGACACTGTTATGCCCAGTATTTACATCGTAAACGCCTGGTGATGGTTAATGTCCGTCAGTAACTGGGGCAAAGATGTATGTTTCCAACACCCAAAAAGAATTAGACGTTGTGCAAAGTGAAAAGTTCATAGAAACTTGAACAATAAAAACAGAATCAATCTTATTAAAGGAAGAAGAGAGAAATTAGTTTTTATTTCTTTGGGCTTCCTTCAGTGGCCCCGTTGGAACCAGCTGTAAACGTCCTGGCAAGAAGAGAAATTCTTTGACTTTTATCTAATGAATGAATCTGTCATTCCTCCTATCTAATGAACGAAGACTAGAACTTCGTGTGTAGAGGAAAATGTTAATTCTAGGCAGAATTTGCTTAAGGCAACTTGGGTGACATAATGTCTTCAACTGTGATTTTGCAAAAGATGTAGAAATACTTAATCTTAAAAAATGAATGAGGGGGTCGGCCCCGTGGCCGAGTGGTTAAGTTCGCGTGCTCCGCTGTGGCGGCCCAGGGTTTCTCTGGTTTGGATCCTGGGCGTGGGCATGGCACCACTCATCAGGCCACATTGAGGCGGCGTCCCACATGCCACAACTAAAAGGACACACAACTAAAATATACAACTATATACTGGGGGGATTTGGGGAGAAAAAGCAGAAAGAAAAAAAAAGAAGATTGGCAACATTTGTTAGCTCGGGTGCCAATCTTTAAAAAAAAAAAAGAAGATTGGAAACAGTTGTTAGCTCAGGTGCCAATCTTTAAAAAAAAAACGAATGAATCTTAAAGATGAATGATCCTTATATAGTCATTCCATAAAAGCCAAGGAAATAATATTAAATATTAATTGGATGAATCCACTTCTTGGGGTGCCAAGGTAATATGGCAACATGGCCCGGGTGTGTTGCTCTCCGAAAATAGACTCTAATCCAAGGACAGTTAGCCTGTCCTGCAGACTGCCTTCTCGGATGTCTGATGTCTGAGCTCTTTCACCAGCCCGAGTTCACAGCACTCCTGGTTGAGCTCTCAAAGGAGAGCCCGAAGTGCTGGTATTCAGGAGGATGGGGTGATTAGAAGCCGTTAGACAGCAAGCAGGCAGGCAGAAGAGTGGGTCCACCATCTTGGGTCCAATTTAAGAGTCTGGCTTGACTTCTCACTCACAGAGACAATGTATTCATTAACAGCGCGTCTGTAGACATATATTTTTTTAACTTAAAATTTTTAAAAATAGCTTTCTTGAGATATATTTACATGCCATAAAGTTCACCCATTTTAGGTGTGCAATTGGATGATTTTCAGTAAATTTACCAAGTTGTACCAGCATCACCACAATCTGGTTTGGAAGCATTTCTGTCCCCCTAGGGCATGTCTCTCATCTCCGTTCACAGGCACTTTCTGTTCTCCCTTCCCCAGCCCTAGGCAACCACTGATCTACTTTCTGTCTCTAAGGATTTGCCATTTCTGGTTATTTCCTGTAACTGGAATCATACCTTATCTGGCCTTTTGTGTGTGTATTCTTTCACTTAGCACAGTTTTTCATGGCTCGTCCATGCTGCACCCTGTGGCAGTACCTCATTGCTTGTTATTGGTGAATGTATTCTGTGGCGTGGGTAGACCGCATTTTGTCACCGGTTGACACTTGGGTTGTTTCCACTGTGGGGCTATTGTGAATCATGCTTCTGTGTTGGGTTGATACTTAGGATTTCTGCTTCACGGTTTATCTATTTATCTGTGGCTGCATTCTTCATTGCTGGCTCTTGGAAAACCCGAGAGCTGACGGCTAAACTGGAAATACCAGAACTGGGTCTCGTATTTACTCTTTTGATCCTGGGGCTAATTATTGCTGTTTCCCCCTGAAGATATTCATGTGTGAGCAAAGCTGGCAAAGAGAACACAGCGTTCAGTGCTGTCAGCCAGTGAGTGTCAGCTGATGTGTTGGTTACGATGGAGTTTTCTTTTAACTGGAGAAATACTATTTTTAGTTGTGGTAAAATACACATAACATAATATTTACTGTCTTGGCCCTTTTTAAGTGAGCGGTTCAGCGGCATTAAGTACATTCACCTTGTTGTGAAACCAATCTCCAGAACTTTTTCACTCTGCAAAACAAACTCTGTCCCTATGAAACCCTAACTCCGCATTCCCCTCCCCCAGCCCCTGGCACCCATCGTCCTGCTTCCCGTCTATGGATTTGACGCCTCTAGGGACCTCGTATACGAGGAATCATGCAGAATTTGTCCTTTAGTGACCCACTGATTTCACTCAGCATAGCATCCTCAAGCTTCATCCATGTTGCCGTGCATGTCAGAATTCCCTTATTTTTTACGGCTGGGTGATGTTTCCTTGTGTGGATAGACCAGATTTTGCTTATCCGTCCTTCTGGTCAATGGAAACTTGGGTTACTTCCACCTTTTGATTGTTGGGAATACTGCTGCTGTGAACATGGATGTGAAAATTCCTCTTTAAGACTCTGCCTTCAATTCTGTTGGGTAAATACCCCGCAGTGGTATCGCTGGATCGCAGGGTTAGTCTCTGTCTAATTTGGGGGGAATTGGGTTGGGATGGATAAGCGATCCTTCAAGTTTGATTGTATTTTTCTTCTTACTGTGCTTCCTTCTTAGTGTGCGCTCCTTAGTATAAACGTTCAGATTTAATATTTAGAGGAATGGGAGGGTTTGACTATTGTTCTTTGTATTGAATAGAAATTTTGGCAGCAATGGCCTGCGTGATAAATAGCTCAGGGTGCCTGACGCTCTTTATTTCACAACAGGAATGCGTTAAGAAATTTCCTTCTTTCAGGGTTAAGAAAACACGGGAGTCTCATTGATCGCTCTTTGATGTCTGTCCCCAGAGCACACCTGAGGGAGTGACCACACTGGGTCCTGGAAATCTTTTGGGTCCTCAGGCCAGCACACTGGGAGGACACTGGGCACGTCTGTTTTTGATTATGGAGATTGCAATGAAAGGACTTGGTTTCTTCTCAGAAATGCTTCCCAAAGGTAGAAATTGCTAGGACACTGACGCATATGTCCTCCGAAACTGAGACTGAGCGGGGGAGGCACAGGACAACATGTCTCTGCTCTCGGGCTGTCCCCGTGAGCTAACTGCAACGATTTCTTGAAATATTCCCAGCAAGGAAGCCAGTGCAGCTGCTAACACCCTTTTCTGCTTTGAGGGTGGGGCAGAGCCCAAGGAGACGCAGGGGAAAGGGCTGGAGCTGCTGAAGATGGGGTGACTGACACACGGGTTAGCAGAGGCCAGCTGCCCATGGCCCGCTGTGTGTGCAGAGGCGGACGTCCCACAGCCTGGCCAGAGCATGCCCATGGCATGTGGCTTCCATTTGGGGCTGTTTGTGTCCAGGGCATTGAGGGGGGCAAAAGCCACCTGTGCTATTTAAGGAGCAGGCAAGTGTCACATGCTGTTGACAGCCCCTCTCCTGGGTTGCTGTGAGAGTAAAGTGAGGTGAGGTGTGTAGAACACTTGGCAAGGTGCCTGGGACATGGCATGCCTTCCAGAAAGGCAGCCGGCATGATCATTCTCTTGCTGGTGGAAGCGTCTGGGCAGCGAGCATGGAGGGCCTGGGCAGGAGCAGCTGGAGAGGCTAGATGTGCCTTTCAGTGGCCCCTTGACCTCTCTTCTCTGGGGGTAGGCAATTTGGAATCCTTCAGCAGGTCTCAACTGCACCAGCCTGGGGAGAGAAAGGGCAGTTGCGGGGTAGTTTCGAGCAGGCCCCACCTCTCTGGTGCTGGCTGCTGGGTCGGGGATGGCCAGGCTCAGGTGTGTGTCTCTTCATGCTGTGCCTGTATTTGCCCGTACCTGTGTGTGTGCACTCGCGTGTATCCGTGTGTGCTTGTGTTTGTGCATCCATGTGAATGTGTCTTGATCAGGGCTGGCGAGGGTGGATTGGTTAGCGGAAGCCACAGGCCCCCCAGGTCCTTGGACACAGCGGGGGAAGGTGGTGGGCCAGGGGTCACGGCCAGGCGGAGTCCAGGGAGCAGGGCATGTGGCAGTCAGGCTGTGGGTGGAAGTTGGGGAGATGCAGACTGGTAAGGGCTGGTGTGCAGGAGCAGGCCTCCCTCCAGCCCTGCACTGCTGGCGGGGACGATGGGCACCAGGGCACCAGGGCCCAGGGGGACACGGGGCGGAGTCAGGCCTGCAGGACTTTGTGCCCTCCGGGAGCTCCTTGGCCAGCATCAGCGGCACGGCCACCTGAGGGAAGGAGCCCAGATCTGATGCTCTGGAGGCTCCAACCTCTGCATTTCAGCTCAGGGGAGCCTGTGCAGAGGTGCTCGCCGGTGGCTCCAGAAACAGACTCGCAGGGAGGGTGATTGCGGCCTCGAGACCTGTGCGTCCCGACAGCCCGGGTACCCCTCCCCGAAACTCGCCCAGAGGCGACTTCACTGGGCCCACTTTATTTCATTGACCTGAGATCTCATTTAAAACCTCGAAACCTCACTGAGCCTCGAGGCCAGATCCTTGCACACCTCGTGTCACTGTACGCAGCCTTAGAGGCCTGAGTCATAGGGCTCCTAGATGGGCGCCGACCTGAGCTGGCTGGGAGCTCCTAACTTCAGTTGGGAGGTGTTAAGGAGCCCTTTAGAAAAAAGACTTAAAACGAATGTTCATCATCTTGCTCCCAGGTAATTCCCGTTGGAACGTCATCCACGTGCAAGGGGAGAAGCCCCCACAGAAGTGGTGACCGTCCAGCACTCCTGCCCTCACCAGACCCCCTTCCCAGGGACGGCGGCCTTCTACTGTTTCTTGTGCTTCCCCCCGGGAAGAAGCACTCTTTACTGCATCTCCCACAGTCACTCCCTCCTTAAACCATTTCTTTCTTGCCCCTCGGCTGGCGCTTCATGCTCCCGGTTTCTCTCCTCGTGCTCCCTGGAACCATCTTCTCACTCTCCTTGGATTCCTCCTTCCCTTGCACACATCTCTGCCCCAAACACACGTGGAGGTGTCTACTTCCTCCCCACCTTGTGGAGGTCTAGTCACGCCCAGCCCTGAGGGAGGCGGCTGGGGTCTGGGTGCAAAGCTCCAGTCTGCAGCGGGTACACTGTTCCAGAAGAAGCCTGTAGCCCTCTCCTAGGCTGTTGGCCAGGAGCTGAAGCTGCTGCGCTCAGCAAGACTGGCCCATGCAGCTGAAGTGACGTCCTGCGTCTCTGGGGCATCATGGGTTTCCTTAAGGGGTCTTGGTAGCGTGTGTCTTTGCCCCTGTGGTGCTGTCCTGCTGCTGCCCAAGAACCAGAGCAAAGCCCAATGTGTGAGTGAGGCCACTGGGATCCTCCAGTGTCAGCTGAGCGGCCCTGGCTGGCCCCACCTGGAGCAGGAACAGGTGTCTAACCAGGCCCTGTGTCAGGTCCTGCGCCTGCACTGTGAGCCAAGGAGCTACATTTTGGGCTGGCTTCTTAAACAGCAGTAGGCAACTGAAGCAGCAGTACAAATTCCACCAGTGGCAGCCTGACCCTACAAGCCGCGGCCGTATGTGTAGGTGACAGCCAAGGGGCCCTGGTGAGAGGAGGCATCGTCAGTTCCGCCAGTGCTGACGTCAGCTAACAGAATCTGTGTCTGTCCTTCTCTGCTCTTTGACGTAATCAAAGATGAGTTCTTACAAGTGGAACACCCCAAAATGCGTTGAGATGAGCTCACTGCTTAGTGCATTCCTTTCGTTCAAGTTAGAGAGGCGGCGCTGGGCGTGTCATATGGACCCACCGTGAGTAATTACTGTTCTTATTTGATAGATGACAAAACCTAGACTTAGGGTCTTATAGAGATCCTGAGGGACCACCTTAGGGACTGAGGTGTCATGAAGTCTACATGGTCAGGAAGGAGGGAACTGTACGCAAATTTCTAACTCTCGACGTCCAGCCTGCATCTCACCTCTCGTGCATCAAGGGCCTTCCCACTCAAGTGCAGATCATCCTATTGGTTCTGCTGCCTTAGACCGATCTCTAAACTTACCCGAGTGTCGGCGAGCAGGTTTCCCCTGGCCTGGAACCTGTGAGCATGTGGAGTTCTACCTTGTCAGGAGCAGGTTTTTCTTTTACTTTGCTGGAAGGGTTTCCATTCCGAGGCCCACAGGCCCTAATGGGACTGTGGCCTCAGCTTTTTGGAGTGGAGATCTGCTCCCTGGAGTCAGGGTTCTGTGTGAAGGGAGTGTGGCTAACGCGGCAGGTGTTATAGCAAGCCCACTTGGGGCCAGTTCTGGGGGTCCACACGGATTCCCCAGGGGAAAGAGCCTCGGTTTGTTGGAGAAGGCATGCTGTCAGCTGAAGATGAGTTGGGGGCCCATACAGAGCTGACAGAGAAGGGCCTCGTGCCCGGCCACTCCTGTAGCTGGCCCAACCCTGTTGCTCAGTCTGGAGACACAGGTCCTTGTCAGGTTCCCTTGAAGCCTTCTGCCCAGTGGGCACGACCCAAATGTCAGCCCAGACGCCTTAATATTACACTTCTGCACCTATCTCCTTCTTATTATGCCATCATGGGTGACTCTGGTTCTTAGGAGAGCTTTCATTCTGATTTCTCCTTTTATTTTAAAAAAGACATGGATGGGTTGACCAGGCAGTTCGTTCATCTCCGCTGTGCTCCTTTGTGGATGTTCTGGTGTCAGACCAGCTGGGCGGAGCAGCCGTGAGTGCAACATTATTGACATCTGTGCTCAAACCTTTATTGGGTGAGAAAACAGTCACACTGGGCTCTGTCCCATCAGACACAGGAGTCACAAGAAAGGCTTGCGAGTGGCTGCTTTCATGGCAGGTCACCCTGGGAAGCCGACGAGGAGAGTGAGCACTGATGCCGCCCAGGCTGGGCTTTTTGACGAAGGGAAATAAGGTTTCAAGTCCCCATTTCTGAAATAGGTGGTTCAGGTGGAGGCAATTTAACTCCTGCCTGGGGCCTTGCTATTCGCCAGAGGTCTGAGTGCCTTGGGGGAAAGGGCTTCCAGGGGTGGATGGAGTCCCCAGGTATTGGCTGGAAGAAGATCCATGCCCGCCATGTGGATCTCGGTGTCTGTGAGACCACGCCATCAGATCCAAGGAACCAGGGCTGAGCCACACTCGCTCCGGAAGGAAAGTGGTTGCTGTAAGACACATGGGGATTCCTTCCTATCTTCTTTGAGGGATCCTGGAGTCCAGGTCCTGGAACCTCTAGCTCTCAGAGACCAGATCTGCTTCATTTCCACCATCCACACTGCCTGGGCCTGCATCCTTCCTCAAGAGGCTGACCCCTCAGCCTGTACCCTCGGCTGCTCCTCTGCTCCCAAGGAGAACCCACCTTGACATGGAACTCACCTCTGCTCCAAGGGCCCCACGGCTGCACAGCATCCACAAAGAGAGAGCATTCAGATCCCGGGGGACCCTGACTTAGCATCTGAATTCCATCAAACAGCAACTGCTCTGAGTTGCTCTCTGGGAGCTGGTCAGCAGAAGAGCAGCCCCAAGATGGTCTGGGGAAGAGGGTGGGTTCCTGAGCTCTGGGTTCGAATCCTGCCTCTTCTTAACCTCTTCAACACTCAGTCTGGTCATGGGCACAACAAGAATAATAGTCGTGCCTTCCGTTGGGAACACAAAGGGGAAGCATGCACCCCCGGGGCTGGCACTTCAGAGGGTCCTATCTGGGAGCATCGCTGTGCTCATGCTCCGGCCCACACAGTAGGGTGTCAGGCTCACGCCCCTCTTCCCTCCCCTTCCTCTCTGGCATGGAGAACCACTTAGAATGCAACCGCTTACATTCACCTAATGATAGTCCATTTCCATCACCATTGTTTGTCCGGGGCTTATGGTTTCGCAGAATTCAAGCTGCTCCTGAGCGGCTCCTCGACAAAGCGTGGAGCCAACTGTCTCATCGCCTCAGACGGCTGTGTGCTCCAGGTCTTCACAGTCCGAGAGCTGGCCCCGAGCCCAGTGAGAGCCACCTGCAGCGTGGTCTGCGTGGAACCCACACCCCATGTGGGGTGGCGTGGCCTCCTCTCTGGCCCTCCTGAGACCATCTCAGTCACTCTTGGATGATGTCTGCTCATTGCTACAGCTTTCTCGGGGTTTCTGGAACCATCCGTCACAAAGCTGCAATCAGAAGGAGCAGAAGGCCTCGCGGGTCTCTCCCAGCCGTTCAAGGACACAGGGTCTGCCTCCACCCAGGGACGACTCCGTCCCTGGACCGGTCATGGAGATGAAGTTCTTCCTCTGTCCCCGGGAGAGCACGCCCCCCGTTACTGTGGGTGGGTAGTTAGTAAATCCAGCTGCATTCTGTTCTAGAAATCCAGCTGGCACAAGCCCACAGAGAGCTGCCTTCTCTCAGCTGAGAAGCCCAGCTGAGACCCCCAAAGCTCAGCTCCTGTGGGGAAAGGGCGGGCCGGCAGCCTCCCCAGGATGCAGGCAACTCCCGAGCCCTGGCTGATTCTGAGCCTCTCAGGAAGCCGTCGAGTCTAAAGCTGGCTCCTCCATGCTCAAGACAGCTCCACTCAGAGAACCGAGGACGTGGGGCCGAGCCAGCCGGTGCTTCCTGGGCACTATGATGGATGCCTGGACCCTGCACTCACACCCGCAGCCCCCGGCACTTACCTCGCATCAGCACCATATGCAGAGGTGATTTCTGGGGAACATTCTGGGCCAAATTTGAGCCCCAGAGGTCCTCCCGCTCTTCTCAGCCTCCATGAAAGTGAATTAGGCACCTGGAGACATAAGGAAAGATAGAAATCAACCCAAATGTATGGTGCGATTTTGGGCAACTGATGCCCTGGACACAGGTTGGACACACAAGACTTGCAGAGAGAGAATAGAGCCCAGTGACCCCGGCCGTGCTCAGGATACAGACATCATCATGCTATCAGGTTGCCTTTCTGTTTTCAAGGTTAGAACCAACCCGTGGACAGCGTGGAAGACCTCCCCCGGCTTCCAGCAGACATGACCATTGGTCCTGACGACGGGAGAGGACGGAGCAGGGTTGGGTGGAGGGCCACTTCCTCACTTCACAGAGTGAGGGTCCAGGGATGAGGGACGGAAAGCCAAGACAGGGAAATTTAAGCATAATATTTACTTTAAAAAGAATGCAAATAACAAAGCCCACTAATAACCAAGAATAAAGGTGGTGAGCTAAGCCATTGTCCCTCGTGGGGTCGTAATATCCTAACTGATACTGTGTATCGGTCTTTTTGTGTATATCATATTCAATGAATAATAAATAAATATACTCAGTAAGTAAATCAATAATCACCGTAATAACTGAGAGCGCAGTGCGCTGCCCCGTCCGGGCAGGCGGATGTGGCATTCCTCACTTCCCAGTGGTCTTCCAGGATGGGCCCGCTGCTCTCGGTGCCGGCTCCAGCAGGGCTGTTCCTTGACTCATCTTTGCGAGGTTGACTCCTTCCCACTGTTCAGCTCTCAGCCCACGCTCAGCCACACTCTCTGTTTGAAGCTTCTGCTCGTCACCTATCCAAGCTGAACAAGTTTCTCATCACTTGTTTGCCGCGCCTCTCACTCCCCGTGGGACACCGGCCGCTCCGTGACTGCAGGGGTCCTTCTGCCTCTTCACTTCTGTCTCTCCAGTGCCTGGGACAGGGCCTGGCACCTAGTCGGTGTAATTCAAAATCTTTCCAACGGCTTCACTCGTGTCCGTCCTGTGTGCACGCCCGGGGCCTCGTCTCTCTCTGTCCGTCCCCTCCCGGGCTGCGTTGGACTGCGCTGCACTAGCTCTCGGTCCCTGACACTCCAATCCTGGCCCCTCTTCGAGCCTGCCAGCCCGGGGTGGTGTCCCCTCCCTGGCCCCCTTACCTAATGAGCTCCCCTTCAGCCTGATGGTTTTAGCACAGACACCACTGCTTCTGACCCAGGCAGTGTCAGGCATCCTGGAATGCCACACAGTGCTCAGGGGACACCAGGGTGGACACCCAGGTCCCTTCCTCCCTGCTTCTGGGCAAGTGGTGCCTGGACCAAGTGCCGCTGGACACAGCGGGTCTGCTCGCCAGGCCAGCCAGCCAGCCCTGTTGCTCTCCTGTCTTGCAGGGCGGGCGGCAGAGCAGCTTTGCAGGGAGGGCGAAAAAGCCTGAGTTCCCACACCCAGAGGTCTGAGCGCAGGCGTCCATTTTCCAGGGGGAGGAGGAGGGCACGGAGGGGAGGGGGAGCCAGACCTTCCATCTCCAGGCTGCCTGGAGAGGGCTGCTGGTGTCACTCATTAGGCCACCTGCCTGATGTCCCCATTCTTGTAGTAGTCGTGACACTGCATGGAAATTGGGTGTTTACTTGTCTCTCCAACTGATCCGAGAGAGTGTCGAGACCGGGGACTCTGCCTTAGTGAGCGCTGGGTCTCCAGCGCCAGCCGGGCCTTGGGCACCACGCTGCCTTTGAAGGAATCTGTGAATGAGAGATGTGTCCTCTGAAATGACACCAGCAAGGAGCTGCCTGTCCAAGTCCCCTCACAACCCCTCCCGTCTGCACGTGTTGACTGTCGGAGCCTGTGGAGGACACCCTGGTGGTCTGAAACCCCACCCTGAGCCGGAGGAGAGACCCTCCAAGTTGGTGGGACCCCTCGGTACTGTCAGGGCAGAGAATCACGTTCCTCTCACTCCTTAATTCCCACGTTTACATGAGTGTGCATGTGTGTGTACATATGTGTGTCTCATTCTACACCGGCCAGCATTACAGACAAGAGGAAGACACGGGCCTTGGAAGTTGAAGAGAACCCAGGTCGGGAGGTGACTACCCCAAACATAGTCTCTGGAGGCGTAAGGAGGATGGGAAACGTTGGCCTGTGCAGCACAGCAAACCTCCCTCCTGAATGAGTTTAGCTGTTTTTAGCATCCTGCACTAGACGAGGGCAGAAGCTGGATGAGGGTTGAAGCCGTGTCAACGGGGGACTGTTTACTCGAGAGCAGCAGCAGCAGGATTCCCAGCCGTCCCTTCCCGACTGTCAGCAGAGCGCCAGCGGCCCTCCAGCCCTTCCTCCTGGGCAGGGCAGAGCAGAGCACCACACCGCAGCACTGCAGGAGAGGGTCGCTCCGACCTCACAGGGCCCTCTCTCGAGCCTGCTGTAAACCTGCGACTCCCCCGGCTGCCAGCAGACAGTCCCAGGGCTGCTTCCCGAGAAAGGGAACAGGGTCTGAGTGAGCCTTGAGATCTAAATGGAGAGGAGAGCAGGGCGTTTCTCAACGGGGCAGGGTCACCCGAGAGAAGTGGACTCAGCCTCCTTCCTCCAGCTTCACGATTAAAAGATGTTTGACTTTGTTCTCTCTTGAGAAAGAATGAATTGAATATACTTTGGACCGTGTTTAGTGGGAAAAAATGCTAGGTTAAAAACAATGGCTCAAACTTCAATTGAATTTTTAAGAAAGTCTGTGATTGCTTCATGAACTCACTTGCTTGTGAACTGAAAACGCAGAACAGTTTTTTGAAATGAATGTCCTTGTGCTGGAATCCTCCACGAGTCTGTGTCCTCACTGAGAGCTCTGCCGCCACCAGCCAGACGGGCTTCGCATTGAAAACGGGCTGATTTCCACCGTGTGGGTCTCAGCACAAACCTGCCAGAACCACCTTACACCCACTGTTCTTCTTAGGAAAGATATCTGTTATTCGTTATAAAAATGTGGATGAGTTCATGTTGCCAGGTAATAGGTCCCCTGGAGGCCTCTAATCAGACGGTGATGCTCAAAGCACCACTCCGCGAGATTTATTCACTGCCACCACAGCTAATGTGGGGACGTCTCCGGACTGTCTCAACGTAGATCTTGACCTGTGCGTGAGGGTCTGCCTGGCCATGTGTGTGCACACCTACCATTGGACTCAGGAGAATTGTTCGGCCAGAAGCTTCTCTTAGTCCCAAACATTTGAAAGGGGAGGTGAACAGGCGTAACTTCCTAACAGAGTTGTAGAGATTGGTCACGCTTCGTCGAAGTCTTCGTGAAAAGTATCCCGCAGGAAGCCTGGCATCGTGTTTAAACAACACAGGGATGATTCTCTCTTGGCCAAGAGTTAGACCTCATGCATCTTCAAATCACCTGTGGTGGGGACGGGAATCTGCAGAGGGAATCGACTGCTCTCTGGGTCTCACCTCTGGCCAGCGAGGGTCAACCTTTTCCTTCACCTTCTGTGCCCAGCTTTTCCAGAATGTTTGGTCCTTGCGTCTAAGACTTGAAAGTGAGGAGTCGGAGAAACCGAGCGCAAGGGCCGGCCTGGGATAGGTGCTCATGGGCTGCTGGTCTCAACGCTCAACTTTCCGTCGGCTCCAGCCTCTTTCTCCAGCCGCGGAAGAACCCGAGGAGGCAGGCCTGCACACTCCCTGGGGATTTTTCTGGTTCACATTTTTATGAGTGGGGACAGCAACCCGCTGAGAAGTCGGCTGTACACGTATGTGGAATCGGGAAGAGGAAACGAGAAATTGATTGTTTTGAGAGTGGATCACTTACATGTCACTGGAAAATTCAAGAGTAAGTGTATTTACCCTAAAAGTAATCAATTTGCTTGTAGGTGGTTAAAAGGTCTACTTACAGCTTGAAATTAAGTGGATATGTCTGTGATAGGATTACTTCTTTGGAATCTAGTGGAGTTTATGTTTCTGCTGCTTGGGTCACCTTCGCAGTGAAGGAAGGTCACCTGTGTTCCTCGCTCATGTGGCGGGGAGATGCCCATGCCCTGCGGCCAGGCTCCCTTCTCAAGCAGCAGCTAACAGTTCATGGTGCTTCCGGGCTGAACAGCAAGGGAAGTTGCCGGGAGCCCGGGAAAGGACCCCAGGCAGGGTTTGCTAGAGGAAGCACCGGGAGGCAGGCCGGCTGGCAGGGGCCGGCGGTGCCGCTGCTTCACAGAGAAATGGCGGGAGGCTTCTCTCCCCGTTTCCCTGGACAGTGTTAGCACGGACAACGCAAGGGATGGGAAAGGAGCCAGAGACGGGATTATTGTAGGCCTTCCCGCTTGATAAGTGCCGGCTAGAAGCCAGATCTGATTCACTTTAGAAAGACAAAGTGTTTCTTTCATGTCAATAGGTCGGTGACTTCTTTGGGTTTTTCATCCAATAAATGCATTAAAATGTGTCCTACAGCCAAACTACACAGCTGGCTGGCAATTATCTAAATTCTCTAGATGAAAGGCGAGAGGGGAAGTGGGGAGGTCCACCCTGCATCCATGTTCTCCTTCTCTCCCGGGACAGAGCCCGGAGTTGTTCCATGGGGCCGGGGCCCATAAGGCACATTTCTGAGCTGTCCTTGCTGCCTGTGGGGCCATGAGAAGGATGACTCTACTGACAGAGGCACCCCTTTTCTTCTCCCTTCCTTCCACCTTCCTGATGGGAGGAGAGCTCTGTGGCCTGGCACTGCAGCAGCCCTGGTAGCACAGGAGATGAGGGGCTGGGTCCCTGATGGTCATGGCATGGCCTCACAAGAGAGCTGTGGGAGAGAAACATACCTCCACCCTGGGGCTGCCTCCAACAGGCTTGGTTGATGTTGGAACGCTCCTAGAGATGACAGAGCCATGCCGTAACCAGTACGATGAGACTGCAAATATATCTGGGTCAAAATGAAATAAATATTCCCTCTTCAGGCTCACAGAGAGCCAGTTTGTTGTACTAACTCACTGTGGGCCCCGCCCTCTGAGCACAGGGTTTGCTCAAAAGAGGAAATCACAGCCTGTGGGACAAGAACAGGCAACATTAAGGCTTTGAAGAGCTGGTCCTAATGAGCCTGGGGCTCCTCGGGGACCAGCAGACCCGAGATGCCCCCGCCCCTATTTTGAGGGGCGTATGAGTTCAGGCAGAGCTGTGCTCGTTTCGGTGCGTGTTGTCAGCAGTTTTCTGGAGCGGGGTTGCCTTTCCAAGAGACAGAACGGAGCCCGTTAAGACGTGCAGTTTATAACGATTTATAAGGCATTGTTCTCGGTCCCCAGAGGACCTTGCTGTCTTTTCTGCCTTTGCCCCCCGCCCCCGTCCCCTCCTCGCTGTCTTACTCCGTGACCTTTCTCCAGGCTTTGCACAATCTCACTAGATTGTCAGCACACCCCCAACGACCTTGGCCCCGGGCTCCTCCTGGCTGCCTGCCAAGCGTACCAGGAACGGCTGTGGTTGTCAGGGGGCCCTGCTCTCCTCTCCAGCCCCTCGGCCTCGTGTGTAATCAGCCTGTACCATTCATCTTGTAATCGAACCTCCCCGCAGTTAAATTCAGTCTCTGAGGCTCCCTGAACGGGCATTCTTCAGGTCCTTTGAAAGAACAGGTGAGTCTCCTTGATCTCTAAGTCTTGTATCATTCTAGAACTTCTTTGATCCTCAAAGCTGCTTTCAGGCTGCCAACTAGGGGGCTGGAGGGCAGATGTTACGGGCGCTGACACCTTTCCAGGATGGCTGGGCCTCTAAGGGAGAAGGGACAGCTCCAACCTGTAGGGTATGGTAACCGTGTCAGCAAGGTTAGAGAACTTGACAAAATCTGACCGGCAGAAGAGCAGTAGCCACCCGCAGGTGACAGGTCCAGTGCTGTAGCCCTTGCCACCACCCCAGGCCAGCCGGCAGTCCCCTAAGGGAACAGGAGCCTGCAGAGCGTTGACAGGAGACACCGCTCTGCTAGGAAAAGGTTTCTTCCTCCTCCTCCCATCTCTCCTCCTCTTGGGAGAGAAACACACCAACACAGCCAGGCTCAGCCACGGAAAGGAGCCACACTCCCAGTGAGGGCCTGCTTGCTTTGCAGAAGGCCTAGAGCCTGAAGCACCTACCTGGAGTTGACTTCGGGGGGCCTCAGGGTGCAAGTGGGGGTGGTAAGCACAAGACCCAGAAGATTTCTTGGAAGCAGAGGAGCAGGGAGGCTGGAAGGAGGAGGGACTCCCAAATGCCCACTGGAGGAAAACTGTCGACTGACGATTTGATGGGAAAAAATAAAGTCAGACTGGTCTCGTCCGCTTGGCTCTGTGCACGCGAGGGGTCTCGATGCCTGACAATGACCTCTGACGGGCTGCCTTCCCCCTGCAACCTCGGAACGAGGGGCTGCGGATTCCCACTGCAGATTTTGGGAAAGCCAGGCAAACAGTTACCACACGGCAATAACAAAACTTCACACAGAGAGTTGTTGAATACTTCGGTTTCTCAGTAAAGAAGTCCTCTCACATGTTAGCAAGCTCTCTCTCCTAGTCGTCTTCGCAGAAACCATTTCTCAAGATTTGCCCTGCGATTCAGTTATATCCACCTCTTACCTTAGCTTGGCACTCCACTTAGCAAGGCGGAAGGCTCATGGTCAGCACCACATCACACTCCAACGTGCTCCCAGAAGCCCTGTCCCATGGGAGTCTTTCCCCACTCCTTTAGCTTCTCTTTTTTTTGAGGAAGATTAGCCCTGAGCTAACATCTGCTGCCAATCCTCCTTTTTCTGCTGAGGAAGACTGGCCCTGAGTTAACACCCATGCCCATCCTCCTCTACTTTATATGTGGGACGCCTGTCACAGCATGGCTTGATGAGCTGTACCATGCCCGCACCTGGGATCCACATGGGCAAATCCTGGGCCGCCGAAGCAGAACTTGCAAAATTAACCGCTGCACCACCGGGCTGGCCTCTCCATCAGCTTTTCAAAGTTCTTGTTCTGGAAGGCAGGTCCCTGGTGGTTAAATGAGTTTACGCCCCTGTATTTTACACATCATCTTACTGAAATAGACAACATAGATCATCTCACATAGTTGTCCCAGGGAGGCTGGTACAGATGAGAAAGCTAGGGCTCTGAGAAATCCATGAATCTGTCCAAAGTCGCAGTTAGAACATGGCAAAGCTGGCCTTGAAAGTCACAGCCAGGGCCAGCTGCCTCTTTCACAGATTGATCTCTCAGTCGACACCAGGGGCTTCACTCTATAATCTGCACGCAGAGCATTTTCTTGGACTTAGTACTATCAGGCTAAGGGTGTTTTCGGGCTCTATCTAAAATTATATCAGCTGAGATTAAAAGTTACTTGTGCTGTGCAGAGAACGTGAGTTAGCATAGAGGTCACCAGTCCCATGCTCTAGATGGATTAGGACTTTTAGCTAGAAATTCTGATCGCCTGAAAGAACAGTGAAAATTGTGTTTAAGTTCTACTGTTCATCTCGGTCCAGATTTACACCTGCTCCTCAAACGCGAGTGTGTTTGGGAGCCCAGCGGTGCTATGATCCTGGCAATCATTTCTTTAGCACTTCAAGGTTAGTTTTAGAAATTCTTTTGTATGCACCATTTCAAGTTGATCTTGCATCTCCCAACAACGCCATGACGTAGGAAAGCTTGACCGGGATAGTCCCATTTTTATGGCTGATGATCACACACTTAATTCCTTAATGGGGACCTGCTTAAAGTCCTAACAACTAGGAAATGTAGCCCGGCTATCTAGCTTCCATTTGTGCACTTCAATTTCAGCAATTTTGTGTATTCATTCATTTTTATTTTCATTTATCATACTTTTACATTTCTTATCCTTTTCAGGGACTGCACCAGGCGCTGTGGAAACAAGTGAGTAAGACCCAGCCTTGTCTTTGAGAGAACCGGCGTTCTAGAGGAAGAAAGGCTGGTGCTGAGGCTGAACCGCTCCACATGTTGGGTGCTGGGATGGTGATGTGGGCATGGACATGAAATAACAGCTTCTGCTGAGGGGACAGGAAAATGCCACTGAGCTTGTGGCATTTCAGTGGGTCAGTGGATGTGTTTGGGCAAAGGAGGTAAAGGACCTTTAAACAAAGTGTCCTCAAGGACCTGGCATTTGGTGGCCGATGAGAGGGCCAGTGTGTCAGGAGCTGCAGAGCGCTCACGATGATGCACGGATGGGAACAGCGACGGATAATTCGTCCTGATGTGAGTCGGGCCAGGTGCGCCTCACTGAGCAGGGTAGAGTTCATGCTACAAATCTGTGTTTCTCAAACTGAGCTCTGCAGGGTGCTGGAGACCTGTGGACCTTTTCCCTTAAATCTGTGAGCACTTTCCGCCTTTTAATATGGATGACATTTAAAAATAAAAAATCACAAGTATCATCTGAGGGCCAATGTGGATGAACTTGACTCAGATCACTCTCACTTGAATTTGTGCCACTGCCCTTTTGTGTCGAGCGTCGCTTTCACACCAAGCACAGCAAACGCGGTCATGGGAAGTATTCACAGTAGTCTGAATGGGAACAGGTGTGTGAAGACCGAGTCATTGCACTGAGCGGGGACATCGACATGCCAACGTCACAAGAACCCGGACTCCATTAGCCAATGCTGGGGTTACGAGCGAGTGGACATTCTTTGCACAGCCTGGCCTGACACCATCCCATCACGACCATTTGTTGGCAGCGAGTGTTGGAGTGACTATTGAAGAGTTTTCCTGTTTTCCTTGGAAAGATAGAGATAATACTAGAAATCTAAAGTATATTTAAGGAATAGAACAATAGCTGTTGTACTTTCAAGTAAACAAGACAATTTGACTAATTTATCAGGAGCCGGTTCATTAAAAGTGATTTTTGAGGATTGATTCTGGCGTTTTTTGTTAATTATGAGATAGGAGTATCCTGAACTAATGAATAAATCCTTAAAGTGCTTGTTACCCTTTAATGTACCTTTAAAATTAAACAAGAATTCTTAGTAGTATTCTTATTAGAAAATAAAGCTAAATGTTAAATACAGAATTGAACCCGAGGCCACGCTTTCCTCCCCATCATCCGTCATTCTGTTAGAATGAAACAGCAGCATGATTCTCATTAAATACAGGACTTTAATATAATGCTGGTTTTATAGTTTTGTTTGTGTTCACATGAAGTTGGATTTGTTTTATAGCTAAATAAAAGTATAAGAATAGTGTACTTACACATAATTTTGTGATTGAACACATTTAAATATGTAAAATAAATGTAACCAGAATGATATGATATAATTTGAGACAACATTAAAGATGCAAGGGCATTATTTTTTCTTTAAAAAGGCATATGAGGGGGCCTGCCTGGTGGCTCAGTGGTTAAATTCACACGTGCCGCCCCAGCGGCCTGGGGTTCACTGGTTTGGATCCCGGGCGTGGAAGTGGTACCACTTGGCAAGCCATGCTGTGGTAGGCGTCCCACATAAAAAGTAGAGGAAGATGGGCGTGGATGTGAGCTCAGGGCCAGTCTTCCTCAGCAAAAAGAGGAGGATTGGCAGCAGATGTTAGCTCAGGGCTAATCTTCCTCAAAAAAAAAAAAAAAAAAAGGCATATGGAGGCTAACCTGGTGACATGGTAGTTAAGTTCTCACACTCCACTTCGGTGGCCTGGGGTTTGGATCCTGGGTGCGGACTTACACACTGCTCATCAAACCATGGTGTGGCAGCATCCCACACAGAAGAACTAGAAGGACTTACAACTAGGTACTGGGCTTTGGGGAGAAAAAGGAAGAAAGGATAAAGATTGGCAACAGATGTTAGCTCAGGGCCAATCTTCCACTCTTCCACACCAAAAACTTAATAAAATAAAGGATAGGAACATTTCTAAGATTTGGAAGCAAGTAAGGGCAACAACAGAGACTTGTGCTCTGAGGAGTTTTGGTACATGACCATAGTTTTGTTGGAGATAGAATGTTGATGATGGTGTGGACAACACGTAGAGGGAAGCTGGAAGGCAGGAGACTGGCTCAGAGGCTGGTAGAGAGGGGGTGGGGAGAAGAGTGCCATGGGTAGGCATTGCTGCAATGGACTAGAACACAACTGTGACAGGCAGGCATGGGGGGTGTTGCTGAGCTGCACACATTCAGGATGGTGGAGATATTAAGCCGTGTGACCCTCCAAATAATAATACAGTTTACCAGGATTGAGCATCAAAAATGTGGCACATGCTGGATTAACATTATGAAGCATAATTTTATACATCTGCTAATCTTGTTTTTCTGGTAAGATACAAGTCTCACACAAACACACATGCACATACTCCCCAAATATCCCCCAGCTGAGCAGGCGAGGATAAAAAGAATTCAAGAGGGACAAGTTGGGTGACCCTAAGTCTCTTTCAGCTCTGGCATTCCACATGTGATTCTGTGATGTTGAAATAATATTGTTAGAATTTTTTCCCCCTTTTGATCATTTGCATACAAAGCATGCTATATTTTTTCTAAGGTCTTTGCTTAAGTTAGTAATTTAAAGCTTTCGCAGTCAAAAGTTTGACATAGGACAGTTCTGGTTCTGGTTAAGATGGAAAAAGCACACTCCACTCGTTCTCTCCCGCTGGAGAAAACTAAATCTCTGGACAGACCTCACAGAGCAGCTAGCAGAAGATTGTGAAAAGCCAACAGTAGCAGCCTATTGGAGAAGGGATCCAGATCGTTCACAGTATGACTCATCAGGAGTTGAGTTTCTTGTTTTTCTTTCTTTCTTTTCTCCTGTATCTACCAGTCTGGACCTCAAGGCAGCATGGGATCTGGAATGATGCACAGGCAAGGACAGAAAGGGCTCCAAGGGAAGGCTGTCCTTCTGGTCTGAGGAATAGAAAGGAACAGAGAAAGGAGGACATTCTGGTCCCCTAGCAGGTCCTACTCCTGCAGCTGTAGCCCCGTGACAGTAGAGGAGTGGGATCTGGGTAGGCATCTAAAACTCTGACGGGGGGAATCTCTCTCTCTCCTGAGAGGAATATGTCTGAAGAGTGTGGGTGGAATTTCCCTTATGTTTTCTCTCTCTTTATTCTCCTGTAGATAGATACACTCAAGGTAAGTGTGAGGCAGACTGGGGAAACTAAGGCCCCAGCTTTCTAGCCAGAAGGCCAGGGAGGCAGATCCCTGGGAGCCAGAGATTGTGGAGGAGACTAAGGAGAGAGAGAAGATCAACAAAGTGATGCCATGAGTTTTATATGAACTCTTGGCTTTTCCCCAAACCTGAGCATGCATGGAACTGACCCAAAACATCATGCCAAAGGCTTTGAGAACTTGGGGTAGATCAACCCCCTAGGATCCAGACTTGCCAATGAGTGATGCACACGCAAAACAGATCTGAATAACACTGCAAAGGCTTTGAAAACTAAACTGACACTAGAGCCATAGCTCATCAAAGGCGTGTTCGAACACACATTCTGAACATTTGCATCCGTTGCTTGCCAAAGCAAAAACCAAAACCTCGACATTCTCTGGAGGATTTAAGCAAAGCCCATAGCCTTATAACAATATTCAACATGCCCAGCATGAAGCCCCAAGTTGCTCAACATGTGAAAAACCAGTAAATTTCATCTGACAAATTCTCGATGGAAAGGATGATGAACATCTACCAAACCCAAGGTGACCAGATGTTTGAATCATCGGAGAGAATTTAAAGCCGCCGTTATAACATGCTAACATGCTCCAAGAAGTAACAGCGAACACTCTTGGAACAAGTGGAAAGACGGAGAGTCTCAGCGGAGAAGTAGAAGTTATTTAAAAAAATGAACAAAGTGGAAATTTTAGAACTGAAAAATACAATAGCGGAAATTTTAAAAATTCACTAGATGGGCTCAACAGAAGAATGGAGATGACAGAGGAGCTGACTTGAAGATAGACCAACAGAAATTGTACTTTACAAAAAACAGAGAGAAAAATGTCGAAAAAAATGAGCAGAACCTCGGAGACCTGTGGAAGAAGATCAAAAGGTTCACCATTCATGCCAAGAGAGTCTCAAATAGAGAACAGAAAAACATCCTGTGGAAAAAACATTAGGTGAAATAATGGGCAAAAACTTCCAAATTTTGGTGAAAGACATAAATGTACAGATTCAAGATACTGCATGAACTTCAAACCGCAAGAGTTTAAGGAAATCCATACCAGACACATCAAAATCAAACTCCAAAAACTAAAGATGAAAAGATCTTGAGAGAAACCAGAGAAAGATAATACATTATATATGGGGGAAAAAACTATTAGAAAGATTGAAACTTTTTTATCAGATCAGAAGACGGTGGACTCGAGTTTTTAAAGTACTGAAAGAAAAGAACTGTCAACTCAGGATGTGACATCCAGCCAAAGCATCCTTCAGAAATAAAGGCAAAATAAGCACATTCTCAGATCAAGGAAAACTAAGAGAACGTGTCACCAGCAGACTTGTTCTCACACAAGCACAGCACTGTTGAAATTTCCAATTAGAAAATTCTGTGTTGTGGGGCTGTTCTGTGCATTGTAGGAAGTTTAGCTGCATCTCTGGACTCCACACCCTAGATGCCAGGAGTACCCACCTTTCCCCAGTTGTCACAATAAAAAATGTCTCCAGATATTGCCCTTTGGAGGCAAAATAGCACCCAGTTGAGAACCACTGCTCTAAATTAAATTCCAAAGGCACTCTTTCCATTGGAAGGAAATGATACCAGAGGGAAATGTGGAATTTCAGAAATAAGAGAAGAGTGATAAAAAGAATAAATATATGTTACTACAATAGATTATTTTTTCCTATAAGTTCTTTAAAATATGCCTGATGGCTGAAAGCAAAACTTTAACCATGTCTAATGGAATTTTCAAAGTATAGAGATGTAATACATATGACAACAACACCACAAAGTAGGGAGAGGAAAGGGGCATATGTGGGGGTAAGCTTTCCACATTCTACTTGAAGTGATAAAATATTAATTCTAAGTGGGCTGTGAGCAAATGGTATGTTTATAATAATCTCTCGAGCGACTTCCAAAAAGACTGCATGCAGAAATATAGTCCAGAAATCAACAGATGACTTAATTAAGATTAAATTCTAAAAAATATTCAAATACTTCAAAAGAAGGTAAGAAGGGAAAACAGAAGAATGAAAAACAAAAGGAACAAGCAGAAAACAGTAATAAATTGGGAGACCCAAATCCAAACACAGCAATGGTTAAATTAAATGCACACGGTCTAAACACGCCAATTAAAAGAAGGCCCACCCAAATGTGGGTTATAAGAAACCCACTCTGAATATAAAGATAGATAAATTAAAAGTATTGAAAAATACATAACATGCAAACATTAATCAAAAGAAAGCTAAAATGGCTCCACTGACATCAGACAAAGCGGAAGTGAGAGTAGAGTAATTAACAGGGATAAAGAGGGACATTCCATAGTGACAGAAAGATGTTTGTCAAGAAGCTGTGACAATCCTGAATATGTAGGCACAGCAGAAGAGTTTCAAAATAACGAAGCAATACTGACCAAAGTGAAAGGAGAAACAAGCATATTCACAATTGGGTTGGACACTTCTACGCTTCTCTCTTGGTGATTGGTAGAACATGTTAACAGAAACTCAGCAAGTATATAAAAGAAGTGAACAGCATCACCAACCAACCTGAACTCATTGACTTTTATCAAGCACTCTACCCAAAGGCAGCTGAATACATATTCTTTTCAAGGTCACGTGGAACATTTATCAAGACAGACCATATCCTGTGTTATAAAACAAAACCAGATGAATAGAAATCTTACAAAGTATGTCCTCTGATTATAGTTGGCTAGAAATCAATAGCAGAAAGATATCAAGAAAATCCCCAAACACTTGGAAACTAAATAACACACTTCCAAATCACCCCTGAGTCAAAGAAGGTTCGAGGGAAATTAGAAAATATTTTGACTTGAATGAAATAAAAATATAACATGTCAAAATTTGTGGTGCAGCTAAAGTAGTATTTAGAGGAAAATTATAGAACAAAATACAGATAGTAGAAATGAACTGTGGTAGGAAGAATAAAGACCTCCCAAAGATGTGACATCTTAAAACCTGGAGCCCGTGACTATGTTATTTTACACAGCAAAGGAGAATTAAAGTCGCAGATGGAATTAAGGTTGCTGGTCAGCTGACTTTAAAGTGGAGAGATGATCTGGATTATCCAGGTGTCCCAGTGTAGTCATGTGGGCCCTCATAAGTGGAAGGAGGAGACAAAAGAGAGAGAACCAGAGAAACGGCAGCATGAGAAAGACTTGACCCGACACGGTTGCCTTTGAAGATAGAGGAAGTGGGATGCGAGTGAGCCAAGGAATGTGAGTGCCTCTGGGAGCTGGGACAGGCTGCTTGTCCCCAGAGCATGCAGAAGGCAGGCCTGCCAATAGGAGATGTTAACTAGATGAGATGCATTCCAGATTTCTGGCTTCTACAAGTGTAAGATTGCAAATTTGTATTGTTTAAGCCACTAAGTGTATAGTTGTTACAGAACCACAGGAAACCAGTCTAAGAAAACAGTGTTGGCTTAATCATCTCTGCTTTAACCTGAAGAAACTAGAAAAATAAGAGCATATGGAATGCAAATAAGGAGTAGAAAGGAAGCAATAAATACAAGTGAAGAGATCAATAAAATTGAAAACAGAAAAACAATAGAGAAAGTCAATGGAAATAAAATATGGGTTTTGGAATAGATGGATTACATGGCTGTTGAGCCAATGGACCACTGCGGATTCTTCTGCACGTTTATGACACTATGAATTGGGTTTCCTGTTACTCGAAACACACCTAACTTCAGCCATTAGGGTGGGTGCTTCTCTCCTGGGGTGTGACTGACCAGGGACAAATGCTGTCTCTCAGGAGGAAGGTGCAGACTGTTAACCAGTTACACCCCAGGGGTACCTTCCCTGCATGAAGCTCTGGGCTCCTCATGCCTCTGATGCGCCAACATCAGGGCTCTTAAAACCATTGCAATGGAGAATTCACGTCCGCCCAGAATGTCGTATTAGGAATAGCCACGAGGCAGGTGTAATTACCCTCTGGGGTACAAGGCATTAGACAAAATTCTGAGGACTAAATTCAGACACCAGTTATCTTGTATTACCCAATTACTACGAGACAACATATTTCAAATTATCAACCACAGGATTGTTAGCAAATTTTGGGAGCACAACTTATTTTTGCTATATGTTATTAAATGCTCAAGTGAGGGACAATTTATAGGATTCTCACAGGATTTGAGAGACGAGAGAGACATGAAGGCCTGGAGAAGCTGGAAGTTCTCAGGGAAGAGGCCAGGCCCCCAAGGTCAAGGGAAAGAAAGAAGCTGATGGTGACTCCCTGCCTGGGGAAGGAAGATGGGTGTGGAGGGCCCGTCCCTGGACTCCGGCTGATGCCCCAGGTGACAGCGGGCAGGGGAGCGCCCAGCTCCTACAGGAGCTTTTGCACAAGCGTCAGGTCACACATGTGCCCACCTGGATCAGAGCGGCTGGGAGGGCACATGTTTGCTTTGATGTGTCTGGACCACGGGTTCCGGATTCCCGTGACGTGGAGGAGAGGGAAACCCCGGACACATGCTGCAGCAGAGGCCCAGGGGACTCCGCCCCAGTGTCCCAGCAGGTCTGAACTCAGGGCCACTGGCCTCCTTGGGGCGCTATCCCCAAAGGGGCATTTGCTGGGCAACGTGCGAGGGAGATGCAACTTTTCCCCTCCTGGTGTTTTAGGGGCACAAGTCTCCCCAAGGAACCAACCGCAGGATCACACGGAGGCTTGTGTCATGCCGAGGACTTGGGGTGTTGCCCACCAGGCTGGGACCAAGTCCGGGGTACACTGCCCCAAAATGCTTCCTCCCTTTCCCCAAATCTCACATGTAGGTTTTAAGAGGGCAAAGTCACAAAGCTGAGGGAGGTCGACCCGGGGTAGAGTCAGAGAGGGGTGGGGGTGAGCAGCTTGTGCATGTAATGTGGCTATGAGGCCACAGGACGGGGGTGTCTGAGAAACCAGGAACCTGATACCTGGCCCTGGGAGGGGCTGTGGGGGCTCCTTCCAGCCTAGGGACCCAGGCCACCCCGGGGTGGACTTCCTGAGAGCAGGGGGCGCTGGCAGCAACCCCCGGAACTCCTTTCACTCTTTGCCCCCCGAATGGCTGCCTGGGTGACAGGCAGCCCTTCTCAGGGCAGCTGGAAGGTGCCTGGTGATGCCTGTAGGTGAGCTCAGTGCTTCTGTATGTGAGCACCCTGGACTAGCGCCTGGGGATGGAACTGCGGGCCCCGGGCCCCACCTGACCTCCTGGGCAGCAGCTCCAGCAGTGGCGTGCGTGAACAAGCCCGCGGCCTCTGCTGAGGGAGCTGCCGTTTGAGTGTCACTTAATTCAACGTTAGGGCTGCAGTTTGGGCTGACTGGCAAGGCGAGTGGTACAGGAGACCCCACTCCCCAGCGAGTCGAGTCCTAGCCCAGTGGCCTCTTCTGTCTACCTGCTGGTGGGGCCGAGGGCGGGCACGAGCCGCTCGGCCAGACACTCCAGCTACAGGAACACAATTATCCCCTCCTCCAGTCCTCCCTGCCTCGCTTCTCAGACTGCCGCCAACGTGCACACAAATTACAGCTTGTGGGGTCTGGGGCAGACTCCCCACATGCCAGCCACAAGCGGAAACCTCTGCTCTTTTTGAAGTTTTGTTCATCTGCAAATGTGGGCACGTTTCCAAGACTGCCGTCCGCGCACAGCCCTGCGTGTGTCCTGCAGGGGAGACACCTGCCTGGGTCTGTCATGCAGCCCTCTTGGGGTATCACTTGGATGGTATGTGGCTCTCTTGGTGAGGGGTGGCCTTGGGAGGAGCTTCCTCCAGGCCAAGCTGACGTCTCTTCCCCGGCCCCCCTCGAGGACTTCTCTTCTGCCTCGGGGGTCTCAGCACCAATTGCTCCCACCGTGCTGCCTACTGAGCACCTAGAGAGCAGAGCCCTCCTAAAGACTCTCATTTAATTCAGTTCTCAGAACAACCTTGTAGGGTTTTCCTGGTTTACAGGAAGGAGCCATGCAGAGCACATGGGAAGCTGTGTCTGAGGTCCCAGCGAGGGGTTCATGCTGGTAGGGTGGCTGGAATCTGTGTGCTGTCACTAGGCTGGGGGATCCTAGCTGATCTTGAGGGGTGGGTCCCACAGTGTGTCCTGGGAAGAGTGGCAGCATCGCCGGGGAATATGTTAGCCATGCAAGTCCTCGGTCCCCTCCCCACAAGGAGTCAGTGACTCCTGGGGGCCGGCGGGGGATTCCCTGGCTTACACCTGACGTCAACCTTGCAGACACATGGCCCTCCCCCTCCATAGGGAGCAGCCCTGCGGGGTCACACACATGGGCCTCCAGATTCACTCCGAGAGCCCCTTAGAAAGCGTGGCCCTTCCCACCCAGGGAAGAGGGTGAGAAAGAGACACAGCACAGAGCGAGTGTAAGTAACAGAGAAGGAGGGAACACGGTCCTGAGGCGAGAGAACCTAGAACACCATCTGGGGAAGTTTCCAGTCACGCGTGATGAAGACGCGTGTCCAGAGGGCCATCCTGGACAGCAGAGTGCCGAGGGCACCTCGGGATGTCAAGAGGCTCAGCCATGCTGTCCTCAGAGACGATCTCCCAGCAGGTCTGTCAGGGTCCCTGAACCAACAGGACTGCTTCCAACCCGACAACATACAGACACAACACACACACACACACATACACAAATTGGGACACACAACCTGACACATACACAGATCCAACACACAGACAGACACACATGCAGAGACATACATGAACATACACACAGACATACATGAACACACACAGACACACATATAACCTCACAAACGTGCGTGTGCACACACATACAAACGCATCACACACAAGTGGGCAGGGACTGGATTTGGACTCACTTGCTGACGCAGCTGGATGGCCTTTCTCAGAATGAATGTTCTCTTCCTCTTCGGTCTCTTCCCAGATTCTACCAGCCCCCAAGGGCAATGTGGGATTTGGTTTATGGGGAAGCTGGAGCCGGCCCTTGTGTCCCGTGTACACCGAGGGCTCAGCAGCCCCACTCTCCACGAGGTGTGACAACAGCGGGCAGCTCTGCGGGACCCGGGGGACGGCAGGACAGGCGCTTGGTGTGGGATGGGGCAGTTGAGTCCTTCCTGGGAGGGTGAGAAATTCCACCAGGGACACTCTTGGCCTCCAGATGGATTCCTGAGGGGGAAACAAGGCACGTGGCTTGAGTAGGTAAAACGAACGGGTTCAACAATAATTGGTGAAACTTACAATCCTCTGCATGTTTCTGTGGGGTATGGCTGTCGGCAGCAGGTGACTATCACAACACCGTGATTCAGCGTCCTGTGTGCAGGCAGCGTGCCCTCATTTCCCAGGGGTTTGCTCCTCTCCCCTCTGAGGCCGTGGGCGTGGTGAGGGTTGGTGCGGACCCGGTACAATGGCTGAGGGCTGGTGTAGACAGCCAGGCTGGGCTTTTGAGGCTGAGGGGTTTCACTTTCTACTGACGAGGTGCAGAGGCTTTGGAGAAGCTGCTGGGATGCACAATTACGTTTCTGCATCCCCTGGGCAGGAGCCTCTTGTGATGGCACAGTCATGCCCCTGAAGACTCAGGGTGGGGGTGGGGGGGGGTGCTCAGAAGCCCAGGGTCTCAGTGTGGCCCAGGCTGTTCCATCTCTGAGACAGTCTCCAGCTTCTCCCAGTTCCAGCCTTGATGCTCCCACAAACACCAGCGCTCCCTGGGGCCCCTTCTGAACCCCGAGGTCATCTTTGAAGACTCTCCATGGTTGTACTGCGTGCTAGCAGGCCTGGGGCAGAGCTCGGAGGAGCCGGAAGATCACCCCTCTTTAGGTTTTGGCGTTATTCCAAAACTTCTTTTGGATGGCTGTGAGGAATTAATGAGGAGTGAAAAGGATGGCCCTGGAGAGCCACGGAGTACCCTGAATGGCATTTTCCCCAATCCAGGTGGTGGCTTCCTGCCTCACCCTGCAGGTGGGGCACACAGACAGGGTCGTGTAAACCCTGACTTCTTTGCCTGGGGTCCTCGGGGCTCACACTCGGGGATGTCTCGAGGGAGTGGCAGAGCTGACTCAGAGCAGGGCCAGTCATTCTTCAAGACGGGGTGAGGTTCGGCTGCTGACGGCCGGGCCTGGTCGGGTGCGTGTCTCGTCCGGAGGGAAGGAGGGCTCTCTGGCCTGTAGGGCAGGACCTTCATGGGATGGAGGTCCACGGCGGGCCGCAGGCCTGGTCCGATGTCTCAGAACCGCCTCCCTGAGGCTGCTCCAAAGTCCAAGGCAGCATCTGGTGTCTGCGAGCTGCACTGAGGTGGGCCTGCCCTGCTCTGGGTCCCAGAGAGAGGTGGGCAGGGGTTAGGCATCATTTCACAGGCTACGGGGAAGGGCGGGAGCTGGGAGGCATGCCCAGGAGCCCTATACAACCCCAGGGAGGGCGTCCCCAGGGGCCTGAGAAGCTCTGCCTAGTCCTTGGAGGCAGGGTTTCCTCTTTCTCCAGGCCCAGGCTGTCACCCCACAGCCCTTCCTGGGCTGAGCTGGGAAGGGGTGTGTTAGTCAGCCTGGGCTGGTAACAAAGTGCCACGGCCAGGGCAGCCTAAACAATGGAAGTGCATTTTCTCACGGTCCTGGAGGCTGGAGGTCTGAGATGAAGGTGGAGGATGGGCTGGCTCCTCCTGCGGCCTCTCTCCTGACTGTGTGGATGGCCGTCTCCTCCCTGTGTCCTCACATGGCCGTCCCTCTGTGTGTGTCTGTGTCCTCATATCCTCTTCTGATGAGGACACCAGTCATACAGGATTAGGGCCCACACATATGACCTCATTTTACCCTAATCACCTCTTTAAAGGACATACCTCCAAACACAGTCCCATTCTGAGCTTCTGGGGGTAGGACTGAACATATGAATTTTCTGGGGACACCATTCTGCCTGTAACAGAGGGTGGGGCTTGACAGGGCATCTGTCCCCTCCCTCCTGCAGCACCCAGTTCTGTCCTCTCTTGGGTCCACCAGCGTTCAGCCCTGCTCTCAGAGAGTGCCCAATGGACGTCTCCCCAGAGAAAGATGGAGAGAGACGGAGAGAAAGACAGACAGAGACAGACAGAGAGAGAGACGGAGAGAGAAGGAGAGAGAAGGCGTGAGATGGAGAGAGACAGAGAGGGAGCCAGGTGCCGGGTCTCCATCTGTGCCGTGCGCACACAGGGAGCCTGTTCAAAGGCAAGCAGACGCTCCCTGACCTCTGAGCCGACACAGACCCTGTCCACTGTGACTGTGGACGCACTGCAGCCCATGCTGTGCAGCCCACCCTGAGCCCTGCTTGCCCTGGCTGTGGCGGAGCTCCTGCCACTCGCAGTCTCTCAGAGGGACCCGCAGGATGGAGCCTGCTGCCCGAGGCTCCAGCTCCCTCTTGTCCACGTCACGGCCTTTGCCTCCCTCTCACTTTCCTCACTCCTCACTCTCCTCCCAGATAAACCAGCAGAATCCAGACTCATGTCCCAGGGGGCCTGGGAGACCCAAACCAAGACCTGTGCAAGAGCTAAACCAGACGTGACTCCAGGAAGTGCTTGTGGCATTGACACACTGACAAAACCAAAACAAATCAGGAAATTAATAGCAAACAAGGTTAGAAACCAATGAAACTCAAATTGCCTGCATTCATGATCGTGCCAGATGAGTGGTCTGCGGCAGCTCAGCACCGGCGGTGGCGAGGCCGCGCTGTCCGTGCTGACAGGGCTGGACTATGCCGGGCTCATAGCCCCACTGCGGCCTTGTACGGGGAGGGCCCCTGTGCACAGTCTTCACCCAGAGCAGCCTTCGGCCTTTGCTTGCCGTTGACCCGTTGCTGCCGTCCTGACTTTGCCTCTGTGCTTTTCCGTCCAGGGCCACAGCGAGACGGGGTCTCTCTGGTACTAACTGGAGTGGCACCCCAAATGTGATTCACAGGAAACTGCCCAGAGGGGCCACTTACCCCAGATGATCCCGAATGTGCCTTTTCTTTTGTTTTCTGATCCAGCTTTTCTTTTTTTCACTTAAAATAGCTTGTGGTGAAATACACAACGTAAAGTTCCCGTCTTAACCATTTTTCAGTGTCCAGTTTGGTGGCACTAAGTACATTCACATTGCTGTGCAGCCGTCAACACCACTCACCTCCACCTCTGGAACTGTTTTCATCTTGCAAAACTAAAACGTGTCCCCATCAAATACTAACTCCCCGTTCCCGCCAACCCCAGCCCTGGGCACCCATCATTTTACTTTCTATCTCTATGAATTTGACTCCTCTGGGTCCCTCATGTAAGTGAAATCTACAGCGTTTGTCCTTTTGTGTCTGGCTTATTTCATGTAGCATAACATCCTCAAGGTTCATCCATGTTGGAGCAAGCGTCACAATTTCCTTTTTAAGGCTGAACAATATTCCACTGTACTAATAAACCACATTTTGTTTATGTGTTTGTCCTTCATGGATATTTGGGTTGTTTCCCACTCTGGCTGTTGTGAATAATGCTGCTATGAACACAGGTGTACAAATATCTCTTTGAGATTCTGCTTTCGATTCTTTTGGATAAATACCCAGAAATGAAATTACTGGTAGCAAAAGGTGCTTTTAACAAATTTTTAAGGATTATCACAGAGAAGCAGATACGAATGTAAACAGTACCTGTTGGTCTTCATGAATACATCTTCAGACTAAAGGATCTGTGGGCTTCAGCAGGAGGAAAGCCACTTGTCCTACAGAGGCAGACCCAAAACAATGACTTGGGTGCAGAGGTTATTTGGGACACGACTCTGAGAAGAACTGTGAGGGAAGGCCACGGGGACAGAGGGAGGTGCCCACGGCCCGGCTACTCCTCTGGGTCCTGTCTTGGCTCTGCCCCCTGCTGCCAGTGACCTGGGGCGGTGGCACATGAGGGCGGGTGGCCTCCCTCTCCCCCCAGGCAGTGAGAGTGTTCATTGTCTTCAGGGAATCCAAACAGGACCGACTGGTCTGTGTGCTGTTTACTGTCACCGCGCACCGGGATTCCAAACGATGTGGCCATAGAACTCTGCTCCCTGGAAAAACATGTTTGTCCCAAACAATGGCTCAGCTGCTGTTGAACTTAATAACATCTGTGGAGGCTTCAAATTGACAGGTAGGACTGCTAATGCTTTAATAAATATCCTCTCCTGCATGGACATTAATTTGGAGGCCTCCCAGTTACGCGGTTGGCCCGACACATGTTTGTTCCAAGAGGAAGCTTGACAGCTCCGAAACACTTCAACTCCCTTCCAGTGTGGTGCATGGGCCCCGTGGTCGCGCATGTCCCGTGTTTAAACACTTGTTTTGAAATAAACAATGATAATGTGGTGCTGAAGAATGCAAAGAAACAGAGCTTGAGTTACGGCAGCTCTGTCCTCCTATGGACACCCAGAGGGACAGCAGAATCTCAGGTCTGAGAGCAAACTTTAGTCTGTACACATGGATTTCCTCCATTTCCTGGACGTCTTCTCACGGTCTGTGTGGAGGCAGCAGAGGAAGGCCCCGTCTGTGATTGCAGCTGGCGTTACTATTATCAGGAGGAGACGAGCCTGGTGGCGTTGTTGGGGCGTTGGTGTCCGCCTGTGAAGGAAGATAAGGAGACTTGTCCCCATGTGAGAGAACCAAGAGAGCAACCGGGGCTCTGCTCCCCCAGAACTCCTCCCCCCGGGGTGGTATTTTGCATACAACCTCACTTGGATACTTTCTTTTATGTGAACATACTTGTTCCTTCCACTGACATTGGCTGAGCTTCAGCTCTGAGCACAATGTTGTCTGGTGGTCGTCCCCAAAATAATGTAACTTCTGGGCCAAACAAATGGCAGTGAAGATGCAGTGGATGTGCTCTCCACCGTCCATCTGAAGTTTCCTCCAGGGGGTGGTTCCCTGCAGGGGGACACATGGCTAGCTCCTCCATCCGCCTGCACGTTTAAGTCATAAACAGTCCTCAGGCACTTTCGGCTGCGATAACCATTGATCTGGATTTTAAAAACTCAGCCTGCCTGGCCCAAGACTGTCCAACCGTGAACTTGGGGTGCCATCCCGTCTACTGCCCACCAGGCTGAGCTGCTTTAGGGTAGGGGTGGCAGTGGGGTCCTTCCTCAGCCTCCCCGGCCCCCCAAGCTTGCTAGACTACAGAGTAAGGGCGGCTGGGGGGAGAAAATGGACGGGAAACAGAGCCCTCCCTGACTTTGGGGCAGTCTGCCGGCCCATCTCCAGGCTCCCTGGGGGTGCTTCGGGCGGATGCAGGTCTGAGCTGGCTGGTCACCACCGACTCCTTCTACAGCCCCGGCGCTGCAGCTGAGCTGTGGGACCGCGGGCCCTTCCCACCAGCGTGGAAGACGGCCCTGTGTCTCTCACCCTCTGAGTTTCCCTTGGGGAGGCATCAGATCCAGGCCACAAGGTCCTGACTCGAGGGAACACTTGTCCTCCTCTCGGAGTGGCCCCTCTCAGCCTGGAATTGGACTCCACCATTTCCCCCCACCACATACCCCTACATACTCCCACATCTGGCTCCGAGAAGGTGCTGCCCACCAGATCCTTCCCTGCTCAGAGGGCTGCGCTCGGATGGCCATGAGCCGGCTTCATGACTGTCTTCTTGAATGCGCAGCGTTGGGTGCCTTGTGTCTCCAAGTCTGGCTGCTTTACACCTGTTACATCTGGATGTCTGCGTCAAATACTTAAGTTTTAACAGCCTCTCATTTTTGGAAGGACCCATGACTGTATGTGAATGATGCAAAGGAACGTGATCCAGGGTGGACAATGAAGGGGGACTTCCAGGTGGCCTTGGAGATGGCAGGCACTGGACACACAGCTGTGCAAGGAGGGCCTGGCAGAGAGAGCAGGAACTGAGAGTCGCTGGGGAGCACACCGGACGCGGCCCCTGCCTCAGGCCTGGGCCGCTGCAGAGCGTGGACAGTGTCTTAGCAGCGATGCCCCACATGAACGGGGTAACTGGGAGCGAGCCTGTCTCCTCCGCACCAGCTCTGAGCCACCCATTTCCTAGTGGAATGACCACAATGCTCATCCTTTCCAAGTTCCAGAACCTTCTGAGCTCCTTGGAGTAAAGAGCTTACATAAACACAAAATGTCCTGCTTTTATTTTAAGAGTAAAGTAGATGGACACGTTCCCGTGCAGACACCCCAAGGCACATTGGATCCGACTTCCACAGTTTTAATAAAGTGAAACATTTTGGAAAACAAACAAACAAAAAACTTTACCCTTGATCTCTACCCCCATTACTTTTTATTTCATTTCATTTTTTTTTTTTTTTTTTAGGAAAAGGCTTTGAAGCGTTCTAGAGCCTTGAGGTGGGGAGGGTGGCGCTCCTCTGCCGGGAGCAGCAGGCTTCTCAGAGGCAGACGGACTCAGGCATCGACAACAACAGCAACAAATGTAGCGGAGCCCTCGCCTTTGATGTGAGAAGATGAAACATCGTGTCAAGGAGCGCTGGGAGCTTGACTGAAATGTGATAATCTGGAAGCCTGGTACCTTCGGGGCCACTGCCTTATAAAGGTAAAGATTGGATTATTAATGGCAGTTTCCAGTTTAAAACAAGTCTTAAGATGTGTCTGATCTGCAGGTCCCATGCAGACACCCCTGCTTGCAAACACGTGTGGACCACATGCCTGTAAACGGAAGAGCTCAACTTGCAAAGCGAATGCTTTGGGAGCAGACTGGCCCGGGGAGCCCCGAGTCCTCCTCATCTTGGCAGGAAGCTTGGCATGAAGCCAGAGCTACTAAGTGCCATCCCCTCCGGGCTTCTCACATCTTCGAGGATGTCCTGCAGGGTGTTTCTGGCTAACGAGGAGTCCATGTGTGGAGGTCCTCCGAGCTGGTTGTTGCCCCTGCGTGGAGGCTGTGGGGGTAAGGGAAGACTCTCTCATTTAGTGAGAAAGGGGCCACAGAATCCGCAGCACCCCTTATGTTTGGGTGGGAGGCCGGAGAAAGGGATGCAGCTGCTCCCTCAGGCTGATCTGTCAGGGGATGGGGGGTGGAGATGTGAGGGGCCCCCAAAGCTTCCACTGGCCACCCTGGGCCTGGAGCTCCTGTCCAAGCTGAATCCTTGAGAGTGCCTGGTCCTTTCTTCAAATGAGATGGCTTTAGCTAGGTAATATATTAGACATGGAGGGCAAACGTCGCTGGAGCTGGTGTGGGGTGGGGGTGGGGTCTAGGCTGGGTGAGGCTGCGGCGGGGCATGTGAGCAGGGCCTCAGTTTCCTTAGCTGTAACTGCAGAGGGCTGGCCCATGTGCCAACCGTGGTCCTCTGTCCCTGCAAAGCTGCTGTCAGCCGTTAACTCCTGCATGTAAGGTGGTCCCTCAGACCCTGTGGCACAGACACTCAGATCAAAGAAAGTCCTGGAAAGGGAAGCTGCTGAGTACCAGGACCTGCCCAGGCTGGGGCTTTTTGGGAACCTGGTCAGGCAGCAGGAAGCTGGCAGCCAGGACAGAAGAGGTGCTGGGAGGGAAAGCACAGGTGTGTGCGGAGGGGGAGGTCAGGGCCGCAGGTGTCAGGGTCGTCACCACCCTCTGTGGAGTGCTTCCCCATCCGGCCTCCCCAGGGTGTCAGGGGACACACAGGCCTGGTCTCGTAGCGGCAGGTATATCCTGAATTCAGATTTGAATCCCAGCCTCTTGACTCCGGGCTGGGTCTCGTGACCAGGGACATTCAGTGTGTCCCTTGGATTATCAACTGCGAAGCCCCCTGTCCTGATGTTGGCTACCAGCTGCCTCGTTCACCCTTGGCTGATTGCAAAGGCAGACCTGCCAAAGGAGGGCTTCGAGAGGCTCCTGAATGATCCATTCACTCAGACGAGGTGGGGCAAGCCATGAAGGTCGCCTGCTGGGATGTCAGGGCTCACGGCGCCAGCTGCGTGGTGGCTCCAAGGACAGACAATAGGGTGCCGGTGTCGTTGTCAGCAGACGGGACTCGGAGTGCACCACCCAGCACTCCAGCAGGCCCTCGCTCCTCTGTCCCTCACTGGTCAGTGGCGGGGGTGGGGGCCCGCACCTCTTCTGGGGTCCCCGGAAGGCTGAGCTGATGAAGGCACGCCAGCCGGGCTGTGCTTAGCTTTTGTCCAGCCGGTTGTGAGTTGTTGTGACAGTCTGCGTGTGGGCTCGCTGGAGAGCACAGAGCAGAGATTCGAGCATTTGAGGAAATCTTCCTGAGAGGGGGAACAGCACCAAGCCCTTGACAAGGCCGCTGAACTCTCTCTGCACAGGGGGGAATTGCTCTCAGTGGGCCTTTTGTGCGTGTCTGATGGAGATGGGTGCGCCCACGCCCAGTGCCCCGTGGAGGCGGAGCGGCAGCAGGCTTGGGCAGAAGTGCTCTCCGGCCACTGCCCACACCCACCTGGTCTAGGAGGATGGCCCTGGGAGGACGTGGGGGGGGCCCATAGGAACGGAGTGCCACTTGCTAGGCAGCGGTGACTCATCTGAGGGAGACAATTGCGGAGGGTTTGAGAGCAGGAAACATCCATCTCTGCTTCCTCCGGGTGTGAATGTAAGTGATGAGGGATCAGCCTGCTTGTGCGTCTACACCTTGTTCTCTTCCCTGTGAAGTTACCCCAAAGGGGAGAAGAGCAGATGTACATGCCCCTCGGGGATCCCGTGTGAGCGAGCTGGAGGACCTCTGCTCCAAATCTCGATCGTCCCGGTCATGAGGAAATCAACGGGACCTGTTTCCACTGGTCACCTATCGCTGCATCCCACCTCACCCCTCTGCACCCTCAGCCCTCCAGGACTTCAGTCCTCGAGCCAAGGGCCTGGGGAAGTCCGTCCTCTCAAACGTTGGGGATCCTGCCCTGCAGCTGGGCTCCGCGCTCCCGCACCAGGCTCTTCCCGCCCCCCCGCCTGCTTCCTAAGGCCGTGCTGCCCATTTCTGGCCAGCCGTGGGAATCACACATTTCTGCTGAGGCAGACAAATTGCCATGCATGTCATGTTAACGTCCGAGTCTCCCTCTGGCACAGCGAAGCTTTGATGCTGTCTTTCTTGTGAGACGTCGGCTTGTGGGGAGAAGAAACTTCATGTATCTCTTTACTAAGGTACATTAGGGTTGTTCCCAAAGTCTGCTTGATGTTGATTTGTCCAGAAACACACACACACCCAGCACAGAGATCCAAGGCCAGACACTGTCTGTCCCAGATCTGCCCTGTCGCCATACGATGCCTTCACGAGGAGTTGGGGGTCTCAGCCCAGAGCCTGGACCACCTTGGAGCAGGCAGGAGGGGAGGCACCCAGCTCTCAGCTCTGCCCCGCTCCCGTTGTTCACATTCGACCTGCAGCCGAGCCCCATCGTGATCACAAGGGCTGCAAAATGACAGTCACGTCATCATGGTGCAGGGCATACTGTGGGGACAGATGAGCAGGGCCACAGTCTGCCAGGATGGAGCAGCCTCACCCACACTGTGCTAGAGCTGGCCCTGGTTGATGTTCACGTGCCCAGACTGATCCCACCTCCTACCCCACACCTGGGGTCACCTGATAGGACACAGTCCTCCCGTCCAGCCTCCTGCCACCAGGTTACATTTTTGCCATGGGAAAATTGTGCCTGTGAATTCCCCCCAGTAGCCTCATCTAAGAAAGTAGGCTTCCGGGGCTGGCCCCATGGCTGAGTGGTTAAGTTCGCATGCTTCACTTCGGCGGCCTGGGGTTTCAAAGTTTGGATCCTGGGGGCGGACATGGCACCACTATCAAGCTGTGCTGAGGTGGCATCCCACATAGCAGAGCCAGAAGGACCTAAAAGTAGAATATACAACTATGTACCAGGGGGCTCTGGGGAGAAGAAGAAGAAAAATAAAAAATAAAAAAGTGGGCTTCCAAAATGCAGGTGTAAAGGACTGAGACACTGTCTAAGAATGCACGAGGCCGTGTTTCTCGGCTGTTAACATCCACCCACAGGCCAGGTGCCCACGGGACGTCCTAACACAGGAAGATGCCTCCTGGGCCAGAGCCCTCTGGAGACACCTGCTCCCAGGCGGCTTCTCCTTTTCCTTCTCCACCAAGAGCCTGGTGTGTTGGATGCACGACCAACCTTGGTCACAAAGTCCTCGCTCTCTCCTAAACTGAAACAACGCCCCAGCCTCCAACTATAAGGGAGCGGGCACAGCATCGCTTAACTACCACCACCCTAAGTTTGGTTTAGAATTTTCTGACTTTGATATTTAGTAACGTTTGACATCAGCTGTGGAACACACGACTGAGGATACACTATGTCACAAAAATAACATCCCACGTATTTCAGAACAGTAGCATTTATTCTGTCAACCATGTTTCTGGCCAAATATGGAAAGAGAGATGCACTTTGCCAAAGCTGGCTTGGACCTTTGAGTGAGGCAGTTCCCTGGAACGAACCTTGGTAAGAACGCGCCCTTCTGTTAGACTGGGCGCCCCAAGTCGACTCTGCACAGACCTTTCATCTCCAAGGTCATTGAAGTGTTTAGCAAGCATCCTCTTCGCTATGATCCAAGTCGGGAGCTCAGCATGGGCTTTGCAGATGACTGAGAGTCAAGAGAGTGGCTGTCTTGCAGCCAGGGGCTTCAGACCTGGAGGAGGAGGAGATAAGTGGGACTGGGGACAGAGACCAGGTGCCTTCACTTCCCCCCGCACCATTCTCCCTCTGCCTGGCTCCTCAGGCGTCAGGAGGCAGCCCGACCCCAGAGAACTAGCATGGGTGGAATCAGAGGTTCAGGTCCAGGCTTGGGTGCAGAGCATTATTTGCAAAGCCTGGGTGGTCACCGTGTGTCTCTCTCCACTGGGCAGTGCTTCCTTTCCAAGGCTTGTTAGAGACCCCTCGCTCTGGAAGGCACAGAGCTGTCTCCTGTGCCATTTTCACTTTGCCCACCATGCTACTCCAAAGGGTCGTAACTACGAGAGAGTGTGCTGGTGAAACCGGAGGAGCCTCCCCGACTGCAGTTCTGGGGATGGCATCACTGAGTTTGGGATGCAGGAGCAGACACCGGTGCTGTTTCCAGTTCCCAGCTGGGCTGTGTGTCTGACTGCGTGGGGAATGCACCCTGTTCCTGAAGGAGCAGGGAGGCCAATTTCAGCACTTTGATGCTGCTTTAGAAGAAGGGAGGAAATCAAATACAGGCTCCTGAAATAGTAGCAAGGCCGGGGTTCTCAGGGCATTGTGTTTGAGTTTTGGAAAAGATGACACAGGAAGACCTGGCACCGGGCTGTCCCATTAAGCTGATTGAATCTCACTCTCCCTTCTCCCTCCTTCTCCCCGGACACCCGGCCATGGGTCTCTGCTGCCCTGCGGCTGCACAGGCCTGGAGAGGGGTCACAGCTGCGGCTGGGAGTTGGTCTGACCCATGTGAGTGAAAGAGATCTGCCTCAGTCCCCCACCCATGACCTGCTCCCCTCCTGGGTCCCTCCTGGGGCCCTGACGAAGAGAGCGCACAGTGTGTGCAAGAGCCGTGAGCAGGCCGCCAGTGTGTCTGTTGACCTTGGCATTCCAACAGTCCAGCACAGCCCGTCTTCCCCTGTGGAGACACTCATGACACGCTTCTGCCTGTTTTCTCTCTGTGCTCCCGTCTGCTTGCCTCTTTCTGGGAAGCAAGGCCTGTGGCCGTATTGACCTTGCACAGAGACCTTTGTGCTGGCTGAGTATTGAGGGGGCCTTTGCATGACTGTCAGGTGACTTGGTTTACCATGGGTTGCATCATGTTTTGAGGGCACAAGATAAGCCTGGGAGGGAAATGGGTCAAGTCCCAGGGAAAGGGTCACAGCTGTGGCTTCCGCGTCGATATTCTTTTAGGCTCATTCCCAGTTTGCATCAGAAAGAAGGCTGTGTCCTGAGGGGGTGGTCAGCGAACTGGCAGTGTTACCGCCTGTCCTTAGGCCCGTGGCCTCCAAGGCGGTCACAAAGACTGCTGCGTCTCAGCGGACGTTGGCTAAGGAGGGTGGCCCCAGTGCTCAGCCTCAGGTTCTCTGTAGGTAGCTGAGTGGACAAGGCAGCCGGGTGTCAGAACACAGGAGCTGGACACAGGAAAGGCCACAGAGTCAGCTTTGCAGAAGCATACATCCCGTACTGGATGGACAGACAGACAGACGGCAGGCTTTGCCCAGGCGGTGCTCACAGCTGAGCAACACCACCGACTGTGTTCTGGGTGGGACAGAGCTTTCTTAGAGTAAAAACGGGTTTAACTAAGATCGCTACGTCTCCGTTTCAGAAGAGCTGAGGTTTTTACAACCCCAGGCCCCACATCTGGGCCCTCCCCAGAAGACACAGTACCAGTGGGAGAGGGCAGTCCCATTCCTGCCTCTTTTGACACTAAGACAGCCCCAGAGGATCCCCTTGGCTGGAGCCCTGGCATCCTCACCTTCTCCCCATCTGCACTTTCGACTCCAGAGCCCATTCGTTCCATTGCTCTCCTCCTTCTCATCCATTTCAAAGTCTGCGTGAGTGAGCTTGGGGTCAGCAGCCCAAATAATGTGAACAGGGAAAGTCAGCCATTTTTATGGGAAGAGGAGCATTAAAGAATAAATACTGTCTTTATCAGTGGCTGCTGTTTCTTTATCTTTACGCTGAGTCATGCATTTCATGTTTGTCTCCCTTGATTGCATGACTGCTCTGTGTAGTGGGCATTCTTCTCAAACCCATTTAATTGATAAGGGCCCTGAGGCACAGAGTGGTGGGCCTCATCCGAGGGCTGTCTCACTATGAATTCCTGGAAGAATCCAGATTCTAACCCAGTGCACGTTCCACACGTCACAGGCTGGGAGTCGGAAAGAGACGTGACTCTTAAGTTCTGAATGTCCTTTCAAATTCTTTTCTTTTCAGTTCTGTAATGGGAAACAAAGCTGGAACCTTCTCCCTTTGCATTTGGTACCTAAATTAGAGAGCGAGGCCTCAAGGCGCGGCCCTGATTCTGGAATCTGCAGCAACACAGAAAGTATGCCATCCACCCCCAAGAGTCCAGGGCGCGGAGATGACCTGTGCTATTGCCATCATTTCTGGAGAAACGTGAAGGGCAAAGAGGGCAGGCGGCCCAAGGGACTTATTATACACAAAGAGGAGAATTTGCAGGGATGTCCGGCCTTTCCGTGGTTCTAAGATTGTAAGATGGGGATTTGTTATTTCGATGAAGACTTGGGGCCCTGCAAGTTCCTTGATTGGCACAAGAAATGTGTTTAAGCTCAGGACACTCTCTCTGGCATACCTTAGAGCTACTTTCAACAACAAGCGGTTGTTGAAACAGAAGCGGTTTCTGCATAACTTTAAATTAAAAAGGTAACACACGGCCAGGGTCAGTGATGGTTTGCAATTATAATCAGATCAGAGTCAGTTCGCAGAGAACATCTTTCTGGGAGGTGTGCAGGAAAGAAGCACATGTATTTATGTGTTGTATGTAATTTTTTCCAGAGACTCTTGTAGCCACTGCGATCCTGTGCCATTCCCCAGGCTGTGTGGCCTCCCTGGGCATGGGGATGTTCCCTCGGGCTGGCTCTGCATCTCTGATACCCACCTTTGCTGGGTGACCTGGAAGCAGAGCTGGCTGTGATGCAAGGATTTGGTGGAGAATTGATAGGCATTATCTTGTTTCCAGTTGATGGAAATTTGAGCTGTTGGCACATCTTTTCCATTTCATGTCAAAGATTCATAGTATGAAATACATTAAAAAGATGTTTCTAGAGGACAAGTTAAGTATTAACGAATAAAAGGAGCTTAAATGTCCACCAAGATGAGTATTGAAGGAGTTCAGGCATCCTCTCTATGGTGCCCGTCCTGTGATCCTGGCCTGGGCAATGAGGCACGGGGGTCATGTGTGGGCTGCCGAGTCCATTAGAAGGCAGAACTGAGTGAGTTTACAATCCCATCTTCAGTTTTGTTTGGTTAAATTCCCTGGTTGTTTCACTAACATTGTGGAGTTCTGCTCGCTTGTCAGATGGAGATGTTTAACTGTGAAATACGGCAGGACCACAGCCAATTGAGAACAGATTAATCAATACCTCCACAAAAGAAGACAGGAAAAAGATGCACAACTGAAAACTTTCGTCAAATCTTAGAGGAAAAATCAAGCTTTTGTCTTATTTTTGGGGAGGAGATCATAAAGCAGCTGCTTTGCATTTGTATTTAGGTAGAAATATTCACAGAGCTCTTTTGTGGAGGACGAAATTTTCCTCTGCCCTTCTAAGTTCTCCTGACTGGTCCAAGAATGAAATCAACATGCCACAGATTGAGGTCACACCTGAAAGACCAACGTGGGCTTAGAGGCTGGGCCATTGAGCCCACAATGGACCCCAACCTTGGGGATGGGAGGCGATGGAGACGGGCTCAACCTCCTGGCCAAGGGTTCAACCAATGGTGCCCAGGTGATGAGGCTCCAGCAGAAACTGCACACCTGAAGCTCGGTCATACCTCCCTGTGCCAGTGGGGACAGAGCCTGAGGACACAGAGGCTTCCTGTTTGGGACCCTCCCAGACACACCCTGCCAGTCTCTTCCTTCAGCTGGTCCTGATGTGTATGCTTTAAAACAAAGCTGCAATCCTAAGTATGCCGCTTTCCTGAATTCTGCCAGTTGTTCCAGTAAATTATTGAAGCTGAAGGAGTTATGGGGACCGCAAATTTGTAGCTGGCTGATCAGAACTGTCGGGGGCCTGGAGCCCCTGAGCTTGTGGCTGGGGTCTCCATCGAGGCCTCAGCCTGGGCAATCTGACCTCACCCTGGGTAGCTGCTGTGTCAGGAGTTCACTGCAGACCCCTTGGCATCAATGTGACGATGTCTAAATTCTGGCACAGTTTCCCAGTCAGTTGAGATCACACGAGAAGCCTGAGAGGGGACCCTCGCTTGTGCTGGGGCCTCTTGGGGTCAAGCAGTGTGGTCAAAAAAATGACTCTTAAAACGCCCTTCAGCAGATTGTTTCAAAGTCCATAGGTGAAATCGCTAGAGACAAAAGTTTGTGTGAAGAGAAGACATAGTCCTGACAGTGATCTGGAAGATGTTGATGAGCCACACATCCTAAGATCAGGGCGGGGGGCGTGTGATTCAGCTGGACTTGCCCACCTTGCTGGAATTTATCGTCTTCTGTCCAGAGCTCCTTCCGCACCTCGTTTCTTCCTCCTGGAACACTCGTCACACCTCCCATGCACACCTTTCTCCTCTCCTGGACCGTTCCTTTGGAGGTGGGGGCAGCCCTTCTTTATTTTTGCAGCCCCCATAACACCTAGTGAATTGCATGCAGGAGGGTATGGTTCTGCAAACACCCCGCCAACAAGGCGGTTTACCCAGAGAGAAGAAATAAATCCCATGTGGTATGGTGCCTAGACATACCATGAGTGTGTGGTGCTGGGACCTCTCAAGGGACTGAGCACCCCACCCCTGGATGCTCAGTGAACCCGAGGCAGGTGGGGCCTGGGCCCCGGTGTCTCCCTCCTTGGTCCGGGGCCCCTGACGACTTTTCTCTGCAACTGATGCTGGCTGGTCCCTTCCTGACAGAAGATTCACGGGGTGTTCTCTGTCTCTCCGGGTCTTTGTTCCAAGTCCTTTAAAGAGCGGACTGTTTCAGCCTCACCACCAACTCCCGAATTCCTGTCCTCTTTATTTCTGTTCCCAGTTGGCATCACACAGAAGCCAACAGTTCAGGAAGAGAGACGATTAGATAGAAATGCTTTTCTGCTCTTGCCTCCTGGGGAGCGTCCGTGAGTATCCTCAGTGGATGGCGTCCCTCCTCTTGCTGCGATTGTTTTCACTATCAGACGTTCCCCCAGCTGTGGCAGCTGGAGTTCAAAGCTGCCCCCTTGCCACAGACAGTGTCCTTGGCGGGTTTTCTGTAGAGCTGATTAATGCCCCATGATGTGGTTCCCGCAGGAGCAGCCCTGGGGTGGGTTCTTCAAGCTGAATAGGAATCTGCCAGAAAGAGTGATTAATCCTCCCTGCGCTGGGCCCTCGGCCTTGGGCCTCGCAGATTTGCTTCTGCAGGATGAAGACAGTCCATAATCTGAGTGTTCGTGCCCCCGGAGTCCCGCTTCTGTGCTGGACCCACTGGTGGCAGGTGCGATCTCCACCGTGAAGGACAAGCCAGCAAGCGGGCAGCCCGGGCCTTGACCTCGGCAACTTCAGTACAGATCGCACACAGTTGTGATATGTCTGTCTGTGCATCTGATCTGTGAATTGACAGCGGTATAGAATGATCCTGTGTCAGAGCTGGGGACACAGTCTGGTGGTCAGAAGGGAATTTTGGAATTGTGGCCAGACACTGCTCACCAAAAACTCCAATTAGTGGGTGGTCAGGAAAGTCTCGTCGCCCGGAGCTGGGCTTTTCCAGGATCAGCTGGGCCATGCCCAGGACACACAGAGCATCACAGGAGGTGGGCTTGGAGCACCCATCACACCAGCTTACCCACATAAGCCACACCCAGCAGAGATGGCGGCGACCTTCTGAGCATCTGTCTCGTGGGCGGTGGCCAGACGGAACAGCTCTGCCCAGAGCCAGCTCCTGCCCTGCTGCAGAGGCAGCTTCTCCTGTGGGTCCTCACTGGCCTCTCTCAGGGGGACGAGCCCTTGCTGAGCCATCTGTACCTGGCAGCCCTGAGCACAGTGAGGCTGTGTGCCAGCAACCACTCCTGATGGGTCCTGCTATACACTCGCAGGAATCCAACTTACTGTCAGTGGTTATTAGCCGGGAGACTGTCGGTAAGGATCAGAGAGGACCATCTTGAAGGCCCGGGTGTTTCCCTTCCCTTTTTTGAAATTCTGAATATGAATTTTAGAGAAAAAACAAAAGCAGTACCAGGAGAGAGCCCACGTGAATGCTCTCAGTTGGGTAGAATCATATAGAGAACGTTTTTTTGACTCAGAGCTGACTCCCTAACTGGACTTTGGGGAAAAATTAGGAAGGTGGACAGGCTGCGTGGCTGTGCTGTGTTGACTGCAGAGGATGGAGTCCTCCTTAGGCACCTGCTTGCCCATCGTTGCAGTGGACGGTACTTTCCAAAGATGCTCATACCTCTCTGCATCCCTTCCGCCATGCTCTTCTTACTGTAGGGCAGTGGGCTCCTCCACTGAAGGGGGCCACTGTGTCCCCTCTCTTTGGGCCCAGGCAAGCCTTTGTAACTATCTCTATCAATGGAACACGGCGGAAGAGGTGCTGGCACCTTTGGAAAACGGGTCATAAGGTCAGGACGGTTTCTGTCGTGGTCTCTGGGCGCTCTCGTTCTTGGGACACTTGCTCCAAAGCCCAAGCACAATCTTGGGAGGAAGCAGAGGCACGTGCAAAGGCCATGTGCGGGTGTTCCAGCTGAAAATCCCACTGGGCCCCTAACCCACAGGCTGCACGAACTGCCAGACTCACGAGGGAATAGCCTTCAGGTGGTCCCTGATCCCACTTCGAGTCCCCAGTGGAGGCTCCAGATGCTGTGGCACAGAGACACGCCACCCTGTAGCTCCCGGTCCGAATTCTGACCCACAGGAACCCGGAGAGGTGATAAGCATTATTGTTGTTTTCAGACACAAAGAGTTGGGTAATTTGTTCCTCAGAACGGATTCTAATTCAACCATCTTCTCTGAAGTAGTGGGTGCTGACTGGCCACGCACCCTACCCTGACCCCTTCTCATGGCTTTTAAAGAGCAATGCATGGAAGCCTGGTGTGCGTTGGGGAGCTCAGGGAGGGGAAGAGCGTGACCATCCCCAAGGTCATCCCCAAGGTCAGCAAGGCCTCCGTTCCTGGACACGTCTTCTCTCTGCTTGTTTTAGCTCCACGGGAACTTTAGTCAAAACTGTTCATGGCAGCAATCAGGCTCGCCTCCAGAAATAACAAAGAAAAAGCAAAAGGCAGAAGGTAGTAACTCTTTGTGGGAAACAAACATATGAGTTCTGTAAGAATTCAGAGAAATAAAGAGATGCACAAGAACCCCGGTCACTCAAGAGACTTTTCCAGGCCCTGCTATTTCTCAGCTCATGGTGTCTATCGCCACCTCTCCAGCATCCCCCCACCAACCCCCGCAAGATAAAGATGGAAATGCTTCAGCTTCCAGAGCCCCGCTCAGCTGCCATGTTCCCTGTGCAGCACATGGCATCAGCATGCCAGGGGGTTCCTTGGAGGGCATTCTGGAAATGAGAGGAAGCAGGCAAGGCAGCTGCACCCCGTTACCTGGAACAGAACCTTTTCCTGACATTGTGCCCAGCTGCTCCTTTCTATAGTCATAGGGCGCAGACACTCTGCAGGTGCAAAGACATTAAGCTTTCATCCCCATCCTGATGCTGGGGAATGACACCGGGCACGCGGACAGTGGATAGAATTACTGACTGAATGTGCTGGAAACCTTCTGTAGTTTAGTTTAGTTTTTAATAAATAGCTCAAATCATCGGCCGTGCATTGGGACAGGACAGCAGGCATCTGGAAGCCGAATCCCCCATGTGGCGCCATCCTTGGGGATCTTGGAGAAGGCAGTCTGTCTGCTCTCCAGCCGGTGAGGGGCTCCCTGCTCCCGTATTGGGACCACGCGTTTGAATTCCTACAGAGACCAATTGTTGGTAGGGGAGCAGCAGAGAGTGTGCGTAGGGAGCACACCACCAGTCCCTTCTGGCTCTGGGTCTCCTCTGAGGTTGCTCAGTGAAGACTGGATCCCAAGTGTGTTTTCCAGCTGGATGGATCGCCACTTGAAAAGTGCCCAGCAGCTCCTGTCTTCCAGGACGGGGACTGGAATTTGCCCTGGAAGCTGACTGTCCTTTCCTTCTGGAAGGGGCCTCCCAGACCTGCAGGGAGAAGTAGAGGGGGCAGCTTATGGGCTGAGCCTCCAGGGAAGGAGGGTTCTGGGGGGAATGTGGCCTTGTCTGGGATGGTAGGCAAGAGCTGGGCAGGTGGATGGAGGAGGGCGAGGTAGACGGGGGAGGGGGAGGGGAAATAGATGGGGGAGGTAATGGGGAGGTGGGAGGTAGATGGGAGATGTGGCAGGTGGGTGAGTGAGAAAGGAGGGCAGGGCTGGCTGCATTTCCAGTCCCAGGCAGGGGAGCCCAGGGAGAGGCCTGACAATCTCCGTTCCTTCCCACCCCGACGTTCTAAATCTAGTTGAAGGCACAGTGCATGTTGGCACTAAAGAAATGCTGGCTTCAAATCTTGTGCAATGGTGTGAACCTGCATCAGGATTCTAGAAACGGGAAGAACCATAGGCTGCCGTCCAAGCCAGGCCTTGAAGCCTGAGGAGGGATGGATAGGGGGACAGAGAAGAGGAAAAGTTGCAAGACAGACAGGAGGAGCAGCTTACACAAAGCCAGAATTTGGGTGAAAGTGTGCCATGGGCAGAGATGGGGCACTAGGGGTACTGGCCTTTCTGGAGGAGGAAGCACCTGTCTGGGGAGGGGGAAGGCACAGTCTCGGAGGGACACTGGGGCCACTACACACAAGCTTAGTGCTTTACTTAACAGACATACAGGGGAGGTCCCGGGAAGGTAGGCGAGGAGCTCCAGTGGGACGTGGGCCCCCCTGCAGATGGGCCAGGTGGGCCAGGGTGAGCTCCGGGGGAGTCAGTGGCAGATGTGATCTTGGTGAAGCAGTGGGAGTACTGAGGAGCATCATCGGAGAGGAATTCCAGAGAAACAAAGGACAGGCCTTAGAGAGCGTGGAGGCCGGAGGAGGAGTGGCGACTTCCCATAGGGAGGGCCTCGTAGCGCAACCCCAGGCCCTCAGGGGGACGGTGGATGGTGGACGTGAAGCCGACGGTGCGAGCAGCATGGAATTCACGTGGAGGTTGGGGTGGGCCGTGCTGCTGTTGGCTGCCTGCAGACAGTTGGGAATGTGGGTTTGAATTACAAGATGAAATCAGGGCTAAAGATGGAAAATTCTGGAATCTCCTGCATTGAACCCACACTTCAGTTTGGAGAGAATTGTAGTAACTATGCTGAGTCTTCTGTCCCAAGAATCTGGTATATCTCTCCGTTTATCTAACTTTTCCTTAATTTCTCTCAATAATATTTTGTAGCTTTCGGTGTTAATTTTTAAATACTATGTAGGTGCATTAATTTGATAAAGTAACAATTTAAAAAAGTGTTTGGATGGAATTAATTTGCTGGAAAAGCTTACCTGGCTCTGTAGGAGAAGCTACCCAGGATATTTGCTCTGACCAGAAGAAAGGCGTCCCCCACGTGGGACATCCACCCCGTGTCCCTCGCTGCTCCAGAGCACTCTGGCCCCTGTTCCAGCCTCTGCCCGGTCCCAGTGGGCTGACTGCCCATCACCAGGTCCAGGTGTGCGTGAATCTAAATGGACTGTCCCACAACCCGGCTCCTTCTGTGTCTGGTGACTTTGGACCCTCAGTGTGGCTTTGAAATGCAGGACGCCACAAATGGCTCCTTCTAGAAGTGTCTGTGGAGCCTGGCACTGCCCTGGACTTCAGGGATCGATGGTGGGGAGAGACGGTGAACAAGTGCACATGAGGGGTTCAGGTTGTGACGGGCAGTCTGGAGCTAACAGTGGAGAGCGGTGACGGAGGGCGGTGGGGAGGTCAGCGTAGGCCCCTCGGGTTGACCTCTGACACGGGCAGGGGCACCGTCGGGTGGTGAAGGTGCTGCACCGACAGGGTGAGGGGGGCTGCCTTAGAGCCAGGAGCAGTGGAGGCACAGGCCAGGCCCCCGAAAGTGACCACTGAGCAGGAGCAGGCAGGTGACGTTGAGGCCAGGCCCTTTCTCAGGGAATCTCACCCTCGTCCTTTGAAAAGGGCAGGGTCCCTTCTTGCCCACCATGTCCCTCGGGGAGATTGATAGCTAATTTAAGTGCAGCTACTCTCTCTCTCCAGGGCCGGGGGCATCTTCTTCCCAGCGCCGGTCTGGGTTTAGCCCGAGTCCAGTGCCCACCCGCCTGTGACTCACGGGGCTTGACTCATGCCTTTGTTGTCGTTGAGGTTGGGGTGGCCAGTGCAGTTTTGGAGTTGGTGACGCTGGAGGGCAGCCTGTGGCCTGGTGCCACCGTGGTTCCCTCTGTCCCAGCGGTGGCTGCGTGGTGCCTGCTCTCTGTGGGATTTCATCTGCTCCTCACCCACGGACGGCACCTGCTCCCACCTCCCAGGGACTTCTCACAGTTCAGGTCTGACTGGAGGACCCATCGTTCATTTTCCAAGGGGGTGTGCGTACCTCTGTGTGTATGTGTGTGTGTGTGTTTGCATAAACTCTCATTTTACCACCTTGGCGTAGTTTCTGAGTTGAGGTTTTAGAGTAAAAAGTATTTCCTGGAAGGGTATCGCCTCTCGTTTTCACAGGCTGTGAATGGCTCAGACGAATGGACTGGTCGTTTCTTCAGAGAGCATCCTCACACAGGAGCACACGGGTAGGAGAGGACGAGAGCGAGCCTGGGAGCCTGGGCTGTGGGGCCCCCGCATAGGTGGGGAGCAGCGTCCTTTAGGAGGCAAAGCTCTCCCGTCATGGAGACCTGGGGGCTGCTCTATTCCATCCCCTGTCCTGAGCCTTTCAGGCCTCTCACTGTCTTACATTTTGTGTGTTTCTACATCGCAGTCTATCCTGGACCGGATTTCACATCAGTGCGTGTAGATTTGCCTGGTTTGTTAAGTGACCCAGCGCGAGGCACAGCACGGACCATGATTTATTGACTCAGTCTTCTGTGGACAGACAGCTACTTCTCCTTGGCAGAAATGTGATGTATTTGCCAATAAGAACACAAAGCTGTACTGGAGTAAGAAACTTTCCCCAGATGGTAAATCAAATCCACAGAAACAAATGAAGAAACCGGAAACGGGAAATAGGAGGCTAACAGAACAAATCCCTGAATATATACGTGCTCTCCATCCTCCCCAGGGCGTCCTTAAAAGACAATAAGCAACCCCATTAAAAATAAGCAGAGGGTTTGGCCAAACAGTTCTCTATTGAAGATAGAAAAATGGCCAGTAAACACATGGGAAGATGCTCAACTTCATTAGCCAACAGGGAAATGCAAATCAAAATCCCAATGAGATACCACTTCACACCCGCTAGGATGGCTGGAATCAAAAAGATGGACAAGAAGGAGTGTTGGTGAGGATGTGGAGGGATTGGAGCTCGTGTCTATGGCTGGTGGGAGCGGAGACGTGCAGCTGCTTTGAAAACAGTCTGGTGGTTCCTCAAAGGGTCAAACAGGGTTACCACGTGACCAGTCAATTTCGCTTCTAGGTTACACCCAAGAGAAATGAAAACATACATCCACACAAAAGCGTGTGCACCCGTGTTCATAGCAGCCCAAAGTGGAAATGACCCAAATGCACATCAACTGATGAAAAGATAAGTGAGCTTTGGGATACCCATACAATGGAATATTATTCAGCACTAAAAATGAATAAATCACTGATACATGCGACAATGTCGGTGGACCTTGAAAATATTATGCTATGTGAAAGAAGTTAGTCCAAAAAGGCTACGTAATGGATAACTCAATTTACATGAAATATCGAGGATAGGCAAATCTAAGGAGACAGAGACTAGAGTAATGGTGTCTGGGGCTGGGATGGGAGAGTTTGGGGGCAAAATGGGGAACAGTGACTGCTGACGGATATGGGGTTTCTTTTGGGGTGATGAAATGTTCTGAAAGTGACTGTGACTGTGTTTGCACAAGTCTGTGAATATATGAAAACCATTGAATTGTTCAGTTAAAATGTGTGAATTTTATGATATGTGAATTATATCTCAACAAGCTGTTATACATATATGAATGATTAATTAGCACTAATAAACTGATTTATCTATCATCTATCTATCTCATGTCAACATTGATCTCATGATGAATTGTTGAAATTGGGACTGTTTCTCATACAGATTTTCTCCTTGTTGAGTTGGTTTATACTTATAAATGTTAACCAACTTCCCTGCACTTTCCCCCCAGTGGTTTTATCCAGGGTGTGCTGTTGGTGGCTAACACTATAATTTAGCTCTTGGACTATGACAGGATACTGAGCCTGGAGATTTTGGAGCTGGATGAGGAGCGATCATCACTGAGTGACAGATGCCGTGACAGACGGTGCCTGGTCTTCACTTCAGGGGAGCGGGTGGGTGCGCTCCTCCGATACGGGGAGAGAGGCACAGTGGGAGGAGCAGATCTTTGCTGTTGTTTGGAGCGTGACTGCCGTGGGAATGACACATAAGGATGTTGAGGAGCCAAAGGGTGGCTGGGGTGGAGACGATGACTGGGTGCTCCACATCCATTCTCCCCCCTTCTAGACCCCCTTCCTGCACAGCAGAGCTGGGAGAGCTCAAATGCACGCTTTGGCCTGCCATTTGCAAGGTTCCTGCTGTGCCTGCTGTTTCTGCTGACAGGGCGGTGGAGACGCTGGCCTGCTGGTGAAGGGATGAGCAGAGCCGGTTCCAGTCTCCGGGATCGCGAAGACTGACAGGCAGGATGCAGGGCACACATTTGACTGGTCATAGCAGGACAGGGTGACCCTGGAGGGGGGGCATAGCGCCTCTGCAGTCAGACCACTCCCTGATCATTGTGGCTTTCTGATGGAGGCAGCTTCTTGGTCACGATGTTCTCCATCTTGGCGGTGGTAGTGTGGTGCTGGAGCCAGTGGCCTTGGGGTTGTAGTGGGGGCAGCAGCCCCCTCACCGGCCGAGTCAGCTTTGGGAACTGTTGCCAAAAGCTCATCCTGGTATCCGCCTCTCCAGTCCCCGCCTGTGCTTCCGTGAACCACTCAGCACCCTGCAATCGAGTGCTTTCTGCTCTAAACCACTGAGGGAGGATTCTGGTTTTTGTAACTGAACCTTGACCGAGGCAGTGGATTACATAAGCCCATTTCTTAAGACTGAGCCATTTTTGCATTTTTGGAAGGAACTCAACTTGGTTAGAATGCATTCTCCTAAAAAACTACTGAATTATATTTGCCAATACTTCACCAAGATTTTGACATTGCTTTCTTATGCAAGGCTCTTCTACGTCTGTTTCAGATTAAACTTTAGTTTCAGCGTTTTGCCAGCCTTGAAAAAAAGAATCTGAAGCTTTCTTTCTTTGCTGTATTCTAGAAAACATTATACGTTAGTGGAATTCTTATTCCTGGAAAATTTTCAAGATTTTCCATGGAAAAATTATCTGATGAAGGCATTTTTTGGGCCAGGATAGCTTTTAGATAGGTTCTTCAATTTCTTCCATGGTTATTGATTTATTATTTTCCTGTTTCTCTGAGGTCAATTTTGCAAACGTGTGTTTACCTAAGTTGTATTCTATTCTAGAGTGGAATGATTGATCCATCTCATAAAAATCATTTCTTGCAGTTTTTCAAGAATTATAGAATTATTTCTTGTAATGTTTCATTTAGTAACATACGTGAGCATCACTAATGAATTTTTCTCTGAACATTATTTTGCATGCTTTTTTTTTGTAAAATGTAATTGGGTTTTATTTATTTAAGATGGGCCCTGAGCTAATACCTGTTGCCAATCTTCTTTTTTTCTTCTTCTTCCTCTTCCCAAAGCTCCCCAGTCCATATAGTTGTGTATTCTAGTTGTGAGTGCCTCTGGTTGTGCTATGTGGGCCGCCGCCTCAGCATGGCCTGACGAGCGGCGCCATGTCCGCGCCCAGGATCCGAACCCGTGAAACCCTGGGCTGCCGAAGGGGAGAGCATGAACTTACCCACTTGGTCACGGGGCCAGCCCCTGGTTTTATTTATTAATCTATTTGGAGTTTATTTTTAAGCAAACGAGTTTATCTCAGATTTATTGATATAGATAAACTCGGTCTTAATTTTATCTTATATCCATCATTTATTTAAAAATGTTTCTTAGTAATTCCATTTTCTTTCTGTCTTTTACTATGTAGTTGTGTTTGGGGTTCGGTTTGGTAATTTAGAGGGCTTTGTCCTTATTTTGGCCATCTTTATATATTTAAATAATGTCGTATCTAAATTTTGAATTAGCCTCATTAGAAGCAACGATAAGAACAACAGCGTTTGTTGAACCTCAATGAAAACAGTGAGCAAATTAGTCCCCTTTGCTTGCTCTTTTCCTTGGCTCCCTTGTCTTCATGTGTTGACTTCTGTCCTTGCCTGCTGTGGGTGTGTGTAATGTGGATCAATTCTGAAAACAGGTATGATATTTTTTATTCCTACTAATTAGGAATTAGTTAAACTAACGATTCCTCTTACTCATGCTGTCTTGCACCTCTTAGATTTTAAGGTCAAGCCATACGTCTTATTCACTTTGCAAGGAGACAATCATTTCAAGGAAGGGCGGGAAAGGAGTTTCCAGTTGGCAGAAAGAAGAATGACATAAACCTGATTTGAGGAGAATGGCCTGAGGAAGAAGGAAGAAGGGCACATGGTGAGATATGTTTTTATCTGGTGCCATTGAAGGAGGACCTTGCATAAAACTGGGAAAGCTTCAGTGGAGGGGAAATGTCAGGTTTGCATGTTTGTGCCTCAAGAGACGGCATGGGCTGCATCATGTCCCATGTATTCCTGCCTCGCCCACTGTGCCCTTGATCCCAGCATCATGCTTGAGCTGCAGAAGTTTCCCCAGCAACTCACTGAGAACAGAGAGGGAAGCTTGGAGTTGAAGGTTAGCAGGCAGGCCTGTGGTGGGCTGCCATGGTAAAGGGCAAGGTGACCTGGTGATACACGTATTTTTTTGAAAGATGTTTTAAAATGTCCAGATATAGGACATATTTTTGGTTATTTTATTGTTATTGATTTCTAATTTCATTGTCTTAGATGCAGCGAATATGATCTACATGATATTGATCACGGAGTATGGGTTGAGATTAGTTTTGTGGCCCAGTGGGTGGTCTCTTTTAGAAGAAATTTCACGTGTGCTTGAAATGCATGTGCAGGGGCTGGCCCTGTGGCCGAGTGGCTGAGTTCTTGTGCTCTGCTTCAGCAGCCCAGGGTTTCTCTGGTTTGGATCCTGGGCACAGAGGTGGCACTGCTCATCAGGCCATGTTGAGGCAGCATCCCACATGCCACAACTAGAAGGACCCACAACTAAAATATACAACTATGTACTAGGGGGATTTGGGGAGAAAAAGAAAAAAAAAAGGATTGGCAACAGTTGTTAGCTCAGGTGCCAATCTTTAAAAAAACAAAAAAGAAATGTATGCGCGTTTTCCATTTGTTAGATGCTGGGCTCTACGTACGTCTGCTAGACCAACACGTGCGATGGCATTCAAAACAGAATCCTAACCATTTTTTCGTCTGCTTCATTTTGCGTTTTCTGAGAGAAGTAATATAGTCTCTTAATATGGTTGTGCAATTTTCACTTTCTCCTTGAAATTAGGTTAATTTTTGTTTATTTCTTTTGAGGCTATGCTGTTAGCTATTTACAAGGATGGGAGTATTATAAATTCCTGATAAATTGTTCTTTTTATCATTAGGTTGTGACTTTTTATCAGTCTCTTGCCTTGATGTCTACCGTGTCTGATGGTGAAATTACTCTACTAGCTTTGGTTTGGAGAGTGTTGGATAGCATGGTGCACGTTCATAGGTTTCCTGGCTATCAAGCATCCTCCTCCCTTTTGTCTGTCTGAGGCATTTCCCACGCTGTGAATCTTAGCGGGAGGCAGATTCTCCCTCGCAGTGTGGACACTGACAGGTGCGGTCAGTCTTCCGGCTTCTCTCACTGTGGGTCATGACATCTAGTTTTGGCCAAACAGAAGCTATCTCCCAGACTTCAAATTGAGAGCTGCTGATGTTAAGAAGCAGGGAGAGTGGAGGACCTGTTCTGACAGTCAAGGGAGCAGGGTCCCATGTCCAGAGGCAGCAGTGGCCCCACTGGCAGAGGTTGGGGGCCCTGAAGCAGAGTCTGCATTTGGTGGTGGCAGCAGCCGTGTTCTCAGCACAGCAGTTCTGAGGAATTGCTGTTGGCTGTGACTCCCTTTGTTTCTGTGACTTTAGTTGATTCAAGTTCTCCAGATTTCCGAGGGATTCTGTGTGCTACTCAACGTCTAGAATAAGCTACTGGGTTTGGGGGGAGGAAGGAGAGTGGGCATTTTGGGTTTAAATCAGCCATAATTAGTTTTTGGTACTTGCAACTAGGACCCCGCTTATTACTGAAATTATCACGCGGATGCCTCCACCTCTGATACATTAGCACACCGCCATTCTAGCCTTACTATTCACCCTCGCCTGTAGGTGAATGCCCGCTCCAACACTGAGACGCCTGGCTCCACCACCGGCCATCCCTCTTCTTAATCGTTCAGTTTCGGGATAGCTGTATAGCAGGACCAGAATTATTCATCCAGTAGGACTAGTATTCTTTTAAGAAAAGTAAAAGACATCAGATCTCTTCTCTCTTTGTCTGTCTATGCATACGGAGAGGAAAGACTGTGTGAGGACACAGCCATCTACAAGCCAGAAGAAAAGTGTCACCAGAAACCAACCCTGAAGGCACCTGGATCTTGGTCCCCCATCATCCAGAACTGTAAGAAAGTAAATTTCTCTTGTTTGAGTTGCCCAGTCTGCGGGATTCTGCTATGGCAGCCTGAGCAGACTAGTCTAACTGTGACGAGCTTTGTAAGAAACCACCAAACTCATACAAAGTGGCTGCATCATTTCACATTCCCACCAGCAGTGAATGAGGGCGCCTCTTGCCCCACATCCTCACCAGCATTTGGTGTTGTCAGTTTTTTGGATTTTAGCCATTCTATAAACGTGTGGTGGTATTTCGTTGTTTCAGTTTGCAATTCTCTAAAGACAAATTACGCTCCTCACCGTTTCGTGTGCTTATTTGCCATCTGTAGATCTTCTTTGGCAAGATGTCTGCCCAGATTTTTTACTCACTTTTGATTGAATGATTTGTTTTATTATTGCTGAAATTTAAGAGGGCCTTTTGGGGTATATTTTAGATATGAATCTCTACCAGACACGTGTTTTGCAAATGTTTTCCTCCAGTTAATGGTTTATCTGTTACTCTCTTAAAAATGTCTTTTGCAGAGCAGAAGTTTTTAATTTTAATATAGTCTAATATATCAAGTTTTTCTTTCATAGGTTGTGCTTTTGGTGTGTCAAAATATTCATTGCTGAACACCAAATCACCTAGAATTTTTCCTATCTTTTCTTCTAGAAATTTTATAGTCTTATATGTAGTCTTTGATCTATTTTGAGTGAATTTTTATGAAAGGTGTGGGGTACGTGTTAGGTTCACATTTTTTGTGTTGGATTTCATTTTTAAACACCCATTTGCTGCAGCATCATTCGTTATATCTGTAATCTCTGGGGCTTTGTTAAAAAGACTATCATTTCTCACTGACTTGCTTTGGCTAATTTATCAAAGATCTGCTGACTCCATTTGTATCCATCTATTTCTGGGCTCTCTGGCCTGTTCCACTGGCACTGTGTCTGTTCTTTTGTCAGTAACATGCTGTCTCGATTACCGTAGCTTTATAGGAAGTCTTGGAATCAGGCAGGGTCAGTCCTGCAACTTGGTCCTCCTCCACCACTTCCTTCTCTTCTTATTCGAGGTCTTTTGCCATTTGGTATAAACTTTTTTTTTTTTTTAAAGATGGGCACCTGAGCTAAAAACTGCTGCCAATCTTCTTCTTCTTCTTCTTCTTCTTCTTCTTCTTTTTTCCTTCTTCTTCTCCCCAAAGCCCTCCAGTACATAGCTGTATATTCTAATTTTGAGTGCCTCTGGTTGTGCTTTGTGGGACGTCACCTCAATGTGGCTTGATGAGCGGTGCCATGTCCACGCTTAGGATCCGAACCAGCAAAACCCTGGGCCACCGAAGCGGAGTGTGCGAACTTAACCACTGGAACTCAGGTATAAACTGTAGAATCAGAAAATATAGTTTTCTTGGATTTTATGGAGATTGCATTGAACCTATAGATCAAGTTGTGAAGAAATGACTTCTTAACAATATTGAGCCTTCCAATTACAATCTTTGATATCTTCCATAATAGTTTGAAGTTTTCTGCATATAGATCCTGTACATGTTTTTGTTAAATTTATACCCAAATTCATTTTTGGTGCTGTTGTACATGATATTATGTTTTTAATTTCAAATTCCATTTGTTCATTGCTGGTATATGGGAATGTGGTTGAATTTTGTATATTAACCCTGTATCCTTGTAACTTTGCTATGCTCACTTATTCATTTCGAGGTTTTTTGTTGATTCTTTGGGATTCTACATAGCCATCATGATATATGTGAACAAAGACAGATTTACTTCTTTCCTCGTGGTTTGAATGCCTTTTATTTCCTTTTCTTGTCTATTGCATTAGCCGGGATTTCCAGCCAATGTTGAGTAGGGGCGGGTAGACGGGGCATCCTTGCCTCTTCTCAGGTCTTACAGGAAAGGATCCAGCTTCTCACCATTAACTATAATGTTAGCTGTGGGTTTTGTTTTTTGGGCTTTTTTGGGGGCGGGGGGGTGGGTGTTCTTTATCAAGTTGAGGAATCTCTGTTCTATTCGTACTTTGTTAAGAGTTTTTATCATGGATGGAGGTTGTGTTTTTTTGAAAAATGCTTTTACTGAACCTATTGATATGAACATATGATGCTCTTTTTTAGCCGTTGGTATGGTGGATTATGTTAATTGATTTCTGAGTGTTGAACCAGTCTCATATACTTTGCAATCCCACTTGGACAAGTTTTTAATTTTTAAATTTTTTAAGCAATTGTTGAATATCTCTTCAAATAAGATCCTTATGTTGGAAAAGATTGGTGTGTCTTATAAATCTCTTTTAATCTATAGTTTCCTTCTCTACCTTTCTCTCTTGCTCTCCCAAATTAGTCATTTGACATAAATGTTTGCAACAGTTTGGGTTTTGCTGATGTCCTCATGTTTTAATTTAACTTGCTCCCCTGTTCTCTGTATTGGATTCAGAGTCTTACTCCACGTTTAGATTTAGTTAATGGATTGATCTGCTTGGGGGCAGGACTACTTCCTATGTCATGGGTACTTCCATCAGGAACTACCTAATGTCTGCTTGTCTCTCTTTGCCATCTCAGAAGCCGTCGATGTTTGTTGTCCCAGTACAACGGGCTGGTGAAGTAGTGATGTTCTATTTCTAGCATTCCTTCATCATTCATTAGCTGGGATATTTCTATAATGAGGAAACTTTCCCTCATTAGCTATTTGATACCCAGTGAAAGAGTTTCTATAGGAAAGGCAGGATAAATGTTTCTTTCCCTTTATTTACCAGTTTTCAAAATAAGGAGTTAATTCAGGTAATGAGGGTTTTTTAAAGTACCATTATGTACTCAAGGATTTAAATAGCTTGTGTTCTAAGTCATTTTCTTGTGATCTTTGCTGTTGTTCTCACCATCCCTCCTGTGGCCAGTGAGAGCCCGCTCTGAGCAGGTCCTGACTCCTTTTGACGTGACCCTAATAGTTTAGTGGTGTCCTTGCTTTCAGATACGAGGACGTGTTCCCAATGCATCCAATGCATTTGTGCCCCAGACCTGGAGTCAGTCGCTCCTCAAGGAGCCCTGGTCCCTGTGAGTGGGAGATGTAGAGACGACAGTCTGAATGCTTGGCAGAGTTCTAACGTGAAAATGGAAGCGGCATGTGGAGACCAAGCCTGAGCAGACTCCGGTGCCCGCACCACATGTGGGAGGCCTGAGCCACGTGTGTCCTGGGCTGCAGAAATGTTCCCACAGTGTGGCTTTGTTTTCCTTCTGCTGGGGGCCCCGTTTCACCCGTCCAGGGCAAGTTTTTACATTCATTTCTTGGCTTGAGATTCCCTGAACCACACAAATAGTGCAAATTTGGAATCCTCACATGCATGTGGTACAGCTTGAGGTTTTGATTTCTCATGGGAAACCTTTTTCTTCCCATTTGGAGCCCCAGGCAGATGACAATCCTGCTTGCCACATCCCTGCGCTGGCAGCTGGAGTTCCTCTGACCTCTTTTCGCAGGGTGGGCTGGTCCTCTGTGGGTAGCCTCTCCGCCCCAAGCTGGGGGCTGAGGTCTTGGTTCTCTGGGTGCCTTCACATCCCATCTCAGAATGGGGTAAACGCCCGCTGTCCCTGGGCCTGGATCCGGGGGTGGTGGGGCATCAGGGAGCATGACTTTTGCTCCCTTTTGAGTCTCTGCTTCATTTTTGGCACCTAAGAACCTTCATTTCTCTCTTCTGAGCTTGGATAGAGGTTTTTCAGACATAGACGTATTTAGAATTTTTTAACCTATCTCCCTTTCCACCTTTTTATCAACCAGGAAACCATAAAATTATATGTCCTGGGAGCTTTTCCATCTCTGAAGGCATCACTATTTGTCCATGAGTGTAGGGCGTAGGGAGCATAGCTTGCTCCTGGGCTGCTCCCCTCCAACGTGACTGTCTCCAAACTGTGCAGGGGGAAGACGCCCACTGCCTAAGGTTTTCATTTCTGTGACATCTTAATACATCAGGTCTGTGGGCCCTCTCCTGCAGGGACCTCATAGACTGTCTCCTGTCTCCGGAAGGTTGGGTGGGCGCCGTATGTCTGCTCCTCAAACGCCTGACTCTGAGAGTGACGTGGGCTCCTCTTGTGGGATTGCCTTCGTGGAGAAGAGCTGTATACAGACGCCCTCCCAATCAGTTACCAGGTGTCGTGGTCCACGTCCCCTCTGCCGTCTTCCCATGCTTTACCAGGTCACTTTTTTTAAAGATAATTTTCAGAACATTACTGCTAAATACCTCATCCTTCTTTATCAACAGACTACTTCCTGTGAAGGAAGCACACACACCATCTTCAGAGACGCCTGTGCCAAGTGCTGCCTGGGGGCATCTGGGATGACGCTTGACCCACTGGTGAGGCAGGCGGATGAAGCAACGATGCTCTCTGGACTCCTCCCAAGACAGGAACACAAAGGCCTGCGTCCTTTTCCTTTCAGTGTGTTGTTTCCTTTGACCTGTTTCATTACTGACTGAGGACTGATGGGCCCTGCTCTTAACTCAAGTCGCTGCGTACATGAGCTCCACCCCTCTGTTATATTTCCCCCCAAACCGAAAAAGGCAAAGTCCATAGGGACTGACTCAACATCTCATCCCAGGGTCCGGTCTCCCTCCTGGCAGCAAGGTCTGCTGGAGTGGGACTTTGGTGGGCCACATGTCCCTCTCCTTTCAATGGCACCGAGGATTTCTCACAAGTAGGTAACAGGCCAGTGGAATATCTGGTTTCCAAGGAGCCAGCTGGCGAGGTGCTGTCCCAGGTTTGTGTAAATGGTGCAGTTACAGGAAAAAGCGCACGATTTTCTGACCTAGTAACTGTTGCTTAGAGACTGTTCACAGAGCCTAGAATTCAGGAAAGGGCTACCGTGAAAAGAAACAAGCACTGGACCTGGGTACAAGAGACGTGAGCGACAGTCCCCCTTCCACTATGGGGTGCGATCTGGGAAATCTGTTTTAATTTTCCATAGCCGTGCTGCTCAGCAGGCCAGATCAGGACGCGGTGAGGCCTACTCCTGGGAATGCCCTGAGGATCAAATGACACCACTAGGAGGAGAGATGGGAATGTGCTCAGCCTGGAGCACTTGAGGCCATCAAGGAATGTGACAGCAGCACGGACTTCCCAGAATGACCTCCCGGAACAGCCTCGTGGAACAGCCTTCTGCAATGACGTCCTGGAATGGCCGAGGAGAATAGGCGCTCGGTGGTGCCAGGCAGCACGGTCCTTGGACCAGGAGCTCCTTAATGCTGAGCTCTTTCAGACTCACCTCTGCTTTCCTGCGGCCTGGCACCCTATGTAGCACGTGCTAGATCCTCAGTAAAAGCTTGTTCATGGGCTAGCAGAGGGTCTGATGCAAAATAGGATGGTGACCGGCCCGACATGGTCACTTTCTGTTCTGTATAAGAATCACACTGTGTTGAGGCTGATCGGTGCATCGACCAATGAAGCAAGCAAAGCAGACAGCTCTGTGGATTCAAGTTTCTCTTTTTCCTTCCTCAGCATCCACAGCTGTGCCTTTCATTCATGGTAGACAGATGTGGCCCCAGGGGCGAACGATGGATAGTTGGTTCCTGCTTCGAGACTGAAGCTTGGATGGCGAGGACGCCCTGTATTGACCACTAAGTACTTGCTGGTCACTTCCTGGTGCTGGAAATGGAGAGTGTTGATGAAAATAATCCATAAGCAATCTATAAATGACAATTTGGGAGAGTTTATTCTGAGCTGAAATCTGAGGACCACGGCCCAGGGCCATTCTTCCTGAAGGAAGAAAGGGCACCAAAGAAGTGAGGTATACAGAGTGGTTATATACTCCCCAAACAGGATGTTTCACATATGATTGAAATGTCCCTCCCACAATAGTCACAAGATTGCCCTATCAGCACAGTGCTTGATGGACACAGCAGGTAGTGGGTCTGCTCTCTCAGAGGACATAGCAGGAGGCAAGTCTATTGTCTCGAGCTGGTTGGTCACAGGTGAGCCCAGCAATCAGTTTCTAGCCTAAGGAAAGACGCTTAATCCTTAAGGAGATGCCAACGTTGGGAGGGGGAGGGGAGTTGCACCTTTATCTCAAGGGCCTTTGTTCTTGCCATAGGGAATATCTAAAGCAGATATACAATGCATGCTCAACAGCCACGGTCAGGCCCTTTTGGAAAGACAAGGTCAGGCCAAATTAGGTTTACACCAAATGGCTTCCTCATATATTCCAATATATCCTATTCCTTGCCATTTTTATTTGTCAAGAGTGAACACAAAAGAGAGAACCCACCTCTCTTGGGGCTGGAGCTAGACTTCCTAATAACGCTCTGGGGGTCCTGCGGGAATATGTGGCAGAGGCCCCCTTTGGGTGGGGAAGGACACAGATGAATTTATTTTGTGACAAGCTAGTTTTTAGACCATGGAGGAAAGCACGTTAGATTTGGACTCAAAGTGACCAAACGGTAAATTTACATCCACTGTGTGGCCCAGGAAAGCCCCTTGAGCTCTCTGAGCTTCAGTTTCCCCATCTGTAAGTTGGGAATGGGACTGCCCCCAACTGCGTGCTTGCTGGGTTTACCGAGATGACAGCCCTTGGGGAGCATTGCTCGTCCCTTCTCCCCGCCCTGCCACTGGATGGGTGGACTCCTGGTGTGTTTGTCTCCCCACACTCGTCCAGCCTCACAGAGATGCCATTTCCTATAGAACAGAAAGCTTGGGCCTCTCGCATACCTTCCTCTGCAGCTTAGGTCCTCGGACACTTAAGTAATTTCATTCAGCTCCCATGTCGTGGGCTCCAAGTTTTACACTGATGGAGACTTCATATATTTACTATGTTTGACTAGAACACTTCCAACTCCCCAATCAGAGATTTGTACCAAAAACTGTCAAGAGATTTTAGCTCCAAATCCAGAAAGAGTTAAACCCACAGAAGCAAGACCGCAGTGCTTTACCCAGAAGGTCAGCGTCACTGGTTCCACGGTTTATATGCAAACAGCACATGGTTAAGTCAGTGGAGAAGGAATGAAAATGCCAGTTAATTGCTCACATCTTTCTCTTTCCTCTTCTAAATGCACATCAATTGGCTCTGACCAGGAGCTCTTCTCTCCTGAGCAGAAGCACCTGTCTAGGAGGTCCAGACCTCGGCGCTTGTGGAGTGCGCTGCCGGCCGTCCCTGTGCGCCCTCCCGCCTCTCACCGGACGTGGCTGCCTCTGCAGAGGAGACGATTTTAGCGCGGGTTTAACTGTCAGCAAATATGAAGAATTGGTGCTTCTTGCCTTCCTTGGAAACGTGTCATTCCAGGTGAGGGGGGAGCCGCCGTGTCTGTGTACAGCTCCGCCTCCATTGCGGGTTCCTCAGAGCTCCCCAGGGCCCCTCTGGCATCCACCAGACAGGGCTGGGGACTGGTCCAGCACAGCTTCACGAGGATGCTCTGAATTCCAAGCCTGGTTCCGTGCCCATGGGCCATGGTGAGCTTCGTGTCCTGTGCTTCAGTACAGATCACAAATGCCTTGTAATTTCTTAAACATCCAGACGGGGCCTTCTTGCTCGTTGAACATGTGCCTTGCCCACTGGAGGCACCCGAGGCCAACCCTGCAGGCCGCCTGCCCCACCACACCCGTTCTCTCCTCCTGCTTAGTGACAAGGGCCCGGGTTTTAGCTGATCTCACTCGGGTGAGCTCTGACAACAGCAAGCAGGAACAGGCCACATTTCTTAGCTTCTTTGCAGTAAGGAGAGGCCGTGCGCCCGTGTCCCACTCCAGGAGACGTAGCCCAGAGCCCTGTGTGGACTCCGGGGAGCCCGCAGCTCAGCCCAGCTTCCCTGAGAAGCAGCCTGCAAAGCCTGAGCACTGGGGTTACTGGGAAGTGTCATGCCAGGGCAGCGAGACGGAGGGAAAGGGAGCCTGCGGGGCAGGAGGGACAGAACACGAACACGGGAGTCACCTCGCTGAGCCGTGCACAGCTTCTCAGGGACACACGGTGGGTGGCGTGTTCACGTGGATGCCTCTGCCACAGAGTAGCCCGTCTAGGGAGCAGGGAGAGCATGTGTCTGCCAGCATCCCGTCTCAAACCTCTTCCTGGTCAAATTTTGGCCCATGGGGTACTACCCTCCCTTCTTCTGGTTTCTCTCTCAACCCTCTGGGGTAGCCTTGGGCCAGACCAGGTCCGCTCCCTACGTTCATCTGAGCCCAGAAGTGGGGAGAGGTGTCAGAGCCTGCACAGGTACCAGAGTTGCCACCATTCTCTGTGGTGGGAGCAATAGAAGCTGTGATGCAGCCTGCCCTCACCCTGAGATGGCTGAGACAGCCAGGCTGTGAGGAGAGGCGGTGACAGTGTAGCCACCAAGCTCTAGTAAATCTGGGGAAGTACAGTAGCTCACTTAGTACATCTCGTTAAAAGGAGAGAGTGTGCCCTGGAATGCAGATATGATGGCTGGAGCTCTGGTAGCCATTTTGGAGCGCAAAGAAGAGGGCAAAATGCTAACAATGGTGGAGTGGAATCTAGAACAAAGCCTGTGCTCCTGATGGCATTTTGAAGTCGCCATACTAGATAACTAAACTGCTAACCTCCATACTTCTTTTACTAACGTTGCTGTCTTTTACACGAAAAAGAAATGTCTATTTTATTTAGGGTAACATTATGTTTGTTTGTATATCAACCCAAAACTAATTGTAACTACTACAGCACATAATAACTATTTGTTAGATGAGTGAATAAATACCCTGGTTCACTAAAACCTGTTGTGTATTCAAGACAGTAGATTCGATGCGTGCTATTTGACACCAGCGTTTGTCCTCTGCACGTGTGTGAGTTCCTGCTGTCCCTGAGAGCGGGGAAGTCCCTGCCTCTGTGTGCTCCTGACCCAGCACGCGCTGATCCCGCCAGGCCCGGCTTGCAGCACTTTTGTTTCTTCCTGTTTCCATGTTCTCCCTCATCCTCTGCCCTCACATCTGCCTCCCCTCCACCCGCATCCATTCAGCAGGTTCCTCCTCTTCATTAACAGTCCCCACACATGTCACCTCCTCCTGAAGCCCTTCTGTGTCCTTGTGGGTGGGCAGTCTTGCCTCACCTGTGTTCCCACAGCTCTCTGTGGCGGCCACACTGCGGTGTCAGTAAGTCTGTTTCTGGGGTTGTCTCTGCTTGCTGCCTTCTGCCCCCAGGAGTCCGCAGTGCATGAGAACGCAGTCCCTGCGGACAGACAAGGCTGCCTGTGGTCCCCTCTGCTGCCCCTGGTCGCTCTCTGAAGTTTCTGAGTCACCCCTTCTCTCTCCTCACACCTTCCCCCCTCCCCTCCTTCCTCACTCTCTACTGAAGATGCGACTGATCCTCCATGGGGGAAACGCCAGCCTCCAAGTGAGGGCCTGGACCAGCTTTGCTGCCCCACCCCTCAGCCTCCGTGTGTCCCCGTGCTGCCACCCTCTCTCCTGGGTGACGTCTCGGTCTCCTGTCAGGTGAGGGCAGGCTTCCTCATTGGGAGGAGCTGTCAGCGCTCCCGCAGAAGGCAGGACCGCCATCCGACCTGCCCCCGGCCTGGACAGACATGCGCCACTCTAAACCACGGTCCTGGGTCAGATGATCGAGGAGAAGCTGTCGGCAGAAGAGAAAAGGCCGAGGATGCCCCGGAGCGCGCCAGTGTGTAGAGACTGGGCTGGTGGAAGGCTCCAGCACCTCCATACTCATCTGCTCTCCTTAACTTCCCTGGAGCAATTCTTCCTGTTCTCTTGCACCGTATTTTTTCCCATCTCTATGGAATCATTCCCGTCAGCATACAGATCTGCCATCATGAATCTTCTCTCTTAAAAGAAACCCTCCTTTGCGCCCTTTCCAGCTGCCGCCTGGTCTCTCTGCTCCCAGTACATAAACTCCTTGAACGACTCTCTGTCCTCACTTCCCTTCCAGTCCTTCCTTGAATCGGTTCCAGTCAGGCTCGTCTTTTCCCCCCCAAGGTCTTTCTTGACCTTGTCATAGCTAACTCCAGTGGTCGCCCTCAGTCCTGGCTCTATTGCTGCATGGCAAGGTGCCCCCCAGTTTAAACCACCATGCATTGCTATGTACCGTGATTTCATTGGCTGATCAGGCCCAGCTGGGTGGCTCTCAATGAGCTTCTCCCATGGTGGCAGGCAAATGGCAGCTGGGGTCATCTGAAGGCGACGTTGGGCTGCACATCCAAGATGGCACGCTTGCATGGCCAGCAGTCAGTGCTGCCTGTGGGTTGGGAGCTCAGCATGCGCCTTTGACCACAGAACCTGCACGTGGCCTCTCCATGTGGCTTGGGCTTCTCAGCACGTGGAGCTGGGTTCCAGGAGAGAGTGTTGCAAGGGTGAGCATTCCAGGAGGGGAGCAGCAGAAGCTGCCAGGCCATGTAGGCTCCTGCTAGAGCAGGCGTGGGCTCCTTCTGATGGATTCTAGTCGTCAGTCGTTACAGGATCCATTCAGATTGGAGGAGGAGGGTGAGAAATGAACTCTGCTTCCCCATGAGGAAGTGACAAGGTCACAGTGCAGAAGAGCATTTGGCAGGGTGGGTCCCTCCTTCCCCTTTGAAATGCAGCCCCTGGGGCCTTCCCAGACAGCCGGACATCGCTCTGCAGCTCCCGTCTCACGAGCTGCTGCTCTCAGGGCTTTCCTGGTCCTCCCTCCTGCCCCGCTCTACACACTGGCGCTCTCCGGAGCATCGCCCTCAGCCTTTTCTCTTCTGTCTACAGCTTCTCCTCTATCATCTGACCCAGGACGGTGGCTCGGAGTGGGGCATGGCTTCCATGACTGGGGCAAGTCGGGTGGCTGTCAGAGCTGCCACAGGGCACTGCTTTGGAGGGTGCAGCCCTAGGTACCCGTTCTAGGGCTCAGAAGAATGGGGGTCTTTCCCCAGAGGAGTTCAGAGGGGGCTGCCCTTCCAAACCAGAGGGTGGTCTCTCTAAAGTTAGAAGCAATGGAACGGCCCTGTGGTAGGTGTGACTGCCGCCCCCCAGTGTGGAGTTCCTCGTTATACTTGCTGGAGGTGACAGTGCCTTCAGGCCCCTTGTCTTTCCTGTGGCCAGAGAAACGTGAGCGGAAGCAACAAGTCCCTTCCAGGCTGGAAGTACTTGTTTACTGATGCTTGTGTCTCTCTTCCTTCCCCCACCCCCCTGATGGAGGAAGTGTGGACGGAGACAGGGACACTCCGGGTGGCTCAGAATGTCTATCTCATGTGCAGGGAAATGCTCTGGCCCCGGCAGGCTGAGATGACTGGAACAAACGCTGGCTGAAATAAGCCTCTGAGATTCGAGCCGGATCGTCACCACGGCATAATCAGTCTGTCATGCCCAAGATAACTCTTCATAGGCCTTTTTAGAAAGATAGGGCAAATCTCTCCCCGACCCCAATCTAAGCAGACAAGAACTTCCTATGCTCCCAAACCCCGACTCCCGAAGCACGGAATAATAGAAAACAAAGAACTCGAGCCGCTGGACCGCCTGCAGCTGCCTTCTAAAGCGCTGAAGGTTCTCTAGCGTCTGATATCTGTCCGCAGGTGTCCATCACGATTCCGACACTTCCCTCACCCAAGCCGCTGATTGCGGTCAGCCCCGTCTCTGGCTGAGACGGACGAGTGAACCCAAAGGAGTCACCTCTGTGGGTATGTAAGAGCTGCACGCAGTCAGATCCCAGCGCGTCCTGAAGGCTGCCCCCCAGGTTGAGCACATGAGCATCAATGAGACAGTGCCTGCTTTCTGCGAGGCTGTGATAGGATGGGGCGCGTGAGCTGGTTTCAGCAAGCTTTCGTTGAGCGTCTGCTGTGCCCGGGCTCCGTTTAAGTATCTGGGATACAGTGGGCAACGGGATGGATCTATTGGATGAAGGACCCGTCCTGAAGCTCTTGCTTCCTGGGTGGGATAGCGTGTGGTGTAGGGTGATCAGAGCTGCTGCAAGGAAGAGCGAGAAGGCAGGGGACGGGGAGTGTGGTTGGAGATGCCTCATGGAAGGGAGGACCGGAGCAGAGTGCAGTGAGTGAGGCAGCCACGCGGGTTTCTGGGGAGAGGTATCTGGGTTGGGGTGGGACCTCACTTGAACACTGGGGAAACAGCTGGGATTCTCAGGGACTCTAGTGCTGCCAGTGGGGTGGAAGGAGGCAAGAGGAGTCTGGGGGCCACTGTAGGGACATAGGGTAACAAGCAGCCTGTCAACATGCGCTGTAGACACCACGTCAGGGCTGACTCCCACCAGGCGGTGAGTCTCCTAATGTGGTCTGATTCTCACAGCTCAGGAACCGCCTGCAGTGTGCGCTCTGATGGGAACAGCATCCAGCAGTTCTGGAAAGACGTTTGTGATGCAAACATCATTAGAACAGTGGGGGGAAAACGGAGGGGAAGCCTCATCTCTTTGTCAGCATCTCAAAAGTCACCCAGCATTATTTTATGTCCTCAAATATTTAAACAGAGTTTGGAGACATAACGCACCCTTGCTGCTTCGAGCATCCAGGATCTGCTAGTTCCTGCTCCGCGCAGGTGGAGCTGTTCTGCAGAAATGTTTTTTTCTCTGACTTCCTGGAGCAGGTTTGCTTAAGGAAATAGCTTTGCAGAGTCGACGTGTGCCCCGGGCACACGCGTGGGAACCTTATTACAAGGGGACGTGTCCTTTGACCGCCTGCTCTCAGGGCTGTCCTCCTGAGCCAGGTCTGCTGGCCCGTCCATCTGCGTGAGCCCCTGGCTTGGGGAACATCCCCTTCTGCTGGGAAAAGCATCGTGGCTGCACTGTAGCTCCCCAGGGGCACCGGAGCAGGTGTCTAATGCTCCAGAGCAAAACAATAATTTGAAAAGTGTGTGTTCACCAGAGGTCAGTCCACCATTCCTGAGGCTGTGGCCGTGGGCTGCTCTCCATTTTAAGCTGGACTTTTCTTCGAGGATGTGGTGTTTAAGAACAAAGCCTCATTGCGTGGTTCCCCGGAAGCTCCCTGGGTCTTCACGGTGACATTAGAAACGAAGGAGGAGCTGATGGGCCCATTTCCTAATTTGAGCTCAGGTGGGTCTTGAGGAAAAGGACAAGGACAATTTAAAGTCTAAAATATCACCTGGGGCCAGCCTGGTGGTGTAGCAGTTAAGTTTGTGCTCTCCGCTTTGGCAGCCTGGGGTTTGTGGGTTCAGATCCTGGGCATGGACCTATGCACCACTCATCCAGCCATGCCGTGGTGGCATCCCATATACAAAATAGAGGAAGATTGGCACAGATGTTAGCTCAGCGACAATCTTCCTCAAGCAAAAAGAGAAAGATTGGCAACTGATGTTAGCTCAGGGACAATCTTCCTCATGAAAAAAAATAAAATAACAAAATGTCATCTGAAGATGGCAAGTGTGCTCTGATTGGTTTCCTGGAAAGAGCTCTCTTTCCTTGGTCACCCATTCCTGAGGTGAAATGAAGGCGCTAGTGAGCCACCCGTCGCTTGTTTTGGGCTGAGGAAAGGCAGTGAGGGCGTCTCGGCTGGTGTTATGGGCTGAATCGTGTCCCCCAGATTTGTATGTTGAAGTCCTGGCCCTTGATGTGGCTGTACGTGGAGATGGGCCTTTGAAGAGGTGACCAGGGTTAGGTGAGAGCATGAGGTTGGCCTCATCCCGTAGGACTGGTGGCCTCAGAAGGAGACACCAGAGGCTTGCTCTCTCCATGCCCGTGCGTGGAGGCCAGGCCACAGGAGGACAGCAGGAAGGTGGCCATCTGCAGGCCGGGAAGAGCCATCTCTCCAGGAACCCGCTCTGCTGGCACCTTGGTCTTGGACTCCAGCCCCCAGAACTGTGAGAAGTGAAGTCTGTCGTTTGAGCTGCTCAGTCTGCAGTATTTTGTCACGGCAGCCCGAGCTGACTCAGACACGTGGACTTCAGCACCATCCCTGACCACGTCCACGAAGGGGTGAGCTGCGATGGAGATGAGGGGTGCTTCAGCCCCTACTGAGGGCCAGCGCCGGCCTGGACGTCCACAGAAGCCGCCCCACGATCGGTCGGGGTGCTGCAGGGCTGCCCCAGCCTGAGCTGGTGCAGGACCCCAACTGGGGGGCACACTCAAAGCACTAGTGACCCCTGCGCCAGGGTGCAGGTCAGGCTCCAGCCCACCGCATGCCTCTGTGTCCACCCCAAATCTTCTCTCTGCCTTCAGTGCTCCCGTCCTGCACAAGAAGCCTTTCCACCCATTCACTTCCCATCCACTCACTCACTCGAGGATCCACTCACCCCATCGGTGTGCCCATTCGGTGCTGGCTTGTTGATGGTTATGAGGAGCCGGGACGGTGCTGGGCACACACTGACCATTCAGGAAGCTCACAGGCGGTTGTTGGTTTGGTGTGAGGAGTGGGCGACAAAAGTCTGTCTAGGGGGTCAGACTCCCAACCGTTTGAGAAAAAGACAAGAGGGTAAAGTGTGGGCAGTCAGGGTGTCGGCATCGTAAGCGACAAGTCTAAGTAATATCTGGGGCAAGGGCTGCCGGTCCTGGACACCAGGGGACGGACTCCTCCGTCTGTGGCCAGGTCTCAGCATGCTCGAGCTGTCCCTGGACAGAGTGGGCTCCTGGCGTGAAGTGGTCCCCGTCCTCTCCCAGGAAGAGCCCCTCATCCTCCCCAAAAGGAGGGAGTCAGGAAGGATGCCGAGTGGCCAGGACTGCCGCCCTGCGCAGCCCCCTTACGTGGAAGGAAGCTTTCGGAGGGGACAGCTCCCCCCGGACAGTCTGATCCGGGAAGCAAGTGACCCAGCTTGTGAGTAAAGTGGGCAGTTGTCGACGGAGACAAATAGCCCTCGGGAAACTACCGAGCACAGGGCGGCACGGAGGCCGTTGTGGGAGACATGTGCTTCACCCAGGGGAGTTCTGGTGACTTTAGGGTGACCTATCGGGAGCTGTCATTGCTCAGAGCATGAGGGAAGGTGTTCAGGCGCAGGGAACAGCATGTGCAAGGGCCTGGAGGTGTGAAAGACGATGGCGTGTTCTGGGAAACAGAAAGAAGGCTGAAGATTACGTTATGGAGAAGGAGAGGACTGTGGGAGGAGAAGAGGGGGCGCAGTGGGGCCGGGGCCCTGCGTGGAGCTGGTGGAGAAGAGGCCGCTCAGGGAGCCGGTCAGGATGGCTCCCGAGGTCCGGGCGAGGGCGGTGCAGCTGGCACTGGAGTGTGGGCGGCAGGACAGGAGCAGGGGGCAGATGTGGGACATGGTTTGGAGGTGGAGTTGACAGGTTTGTTGATCGACTCTGCCTGTGGGAAAGCACATGGCGAGAGCCATGGAAGACGCCAGCATCGGACTTGTGTTCACACATTCTTGTGAGTGATGGCTGCCGGGTCTCCAAGATGACAACCGGTGCTCAGAAACGCCATCAACATCACCATGGCAGGGCTTCCTTTGGGATTCAGAGAGGCTGAAACCCAGGGACTTTAAATTCGCTGCAATGGAGGCTAGTGGGGGTTGGGGGGAATAGGGTCAGATGGAAGGCGCCCCAGTGGTAGCAGCCTGGATCTGATCTTTCCGTGTCTCCTCCTATTGCTCTGCATGGACTCCAACCGTGATTCATGTCTTAGGGCCATTATAAAATATTAATAGATACACACTTTTTTTTTTTCCATTGTGCTTTTCTGGAAAGATCTATTTTAAGGAAGGCTCAAGAGGATTCCAAGTCTAGGGAAATCTAGGCGTTCCTTAATCTGCTAAGCAAGTGCCTTCCAAGCAGCTGCGGAGCACACGGGTTTCCGCGCCGCCCGCCAGCGGCCCAGCTGTCGTCCAGGAGAGCGCCTGGACGCCCACGCCTTTTCCAGTCCCTTTGCTCTGATTCCCGAAGTGGAGCATCGACTTGCCAGGAGATTAAAAAGTGCTCTATTCTACCTCTGGCAGGAGTCCCTGAAGGGTTGTGAGGAAAATAGTGATTCCTCAATAAATGTGCAGATTTGTGCCAACCTCCATTTTATTGGGTATTTATCCATACAGCCAGCAGAATGATGGCTCCTCAAAGATCAACACATCCTGCTACCTGGAGCCTGAAGTTATGTTACATCGTGGAGAGAAGTTCCTCTGAAGGTGGAATTGATTCAAGGATCCTGAGATGGAGAGATGATCCTGGGTGACCCGGGTGGGCGCAGCGTAATCACCAGGGTCCTTATTAGAGATGGCAGTAGAGTTGGAGGCAGAGTGGGAGAGAAATGATGGAAGGGTGGAAGCGGAGGTGGGAGTGACGCCACTTGAAGATGGGGGAAGGGGCCACGAGCCGGGGAATTCGGAAGCTTCTAGAAGATGGGCAAGGCAGGAAACGGGTCTTCTGGGGCCTCCAGAAGGGAGGTGGGCCTGCCGGCACCTTGATTCCAGCCCCAGGAGGCAGACTGGGGGCTTCTGACCTCCAGAATTATGAGGTAGATTCACGTTGATTGAAGCCACTAGGTTTGCGGTACTCTGTTACATAGCAAGAGGGAACTAAGGCGTCCAGCACCCGGGCTCTGCGATGATCCAGTCGTGCGGGGAGAACTGGTAGCCTGTGTTCGCACAGAATTCGTTGCTGCTGTGCCCCCTCCTCGGTTCATCTGGGCTGACTTCCACGGTTGGTCGGGTTGTTATGTGTTGACATCCTTTTCCCCAACGGAATGAGGAGATCTCAGCCGATTTATGTCGTTTGGAGTGGGCGTGAAATTAGCATCTAAAGTTACCCTGCTCCCCGGACATCTACAGGGCGGTCATAGAGCCTGGAAATCATGATAACGTGATTTTACCTTGAACATAAAGTGGGTAAACCTCTGAGTATGCATTCGCCTCTGTTCCCAGAGGTGGTGGCCCCCTGGTGGAACCTGTGGTCCCGGGACTGCCCGCCTGCAGGATGTGCACGGCGCTGAAGACTGCTGAGGGCTTTTGTTGCTCTGCTGAGTCGGCGAATTGTATTTATTGGTCACAAGGCATTGGTTAGACATTGGTGGCTTCTATTGCTTTTGTTAACTGATTTGACAACCGTGTTTGAAATTCACTTACTCCTTCCACACATGCTGACCGACTACCGAGTATATGCCAAGCATGGTATCAGATGCTGGGGAAGCGAGAAAGAGCAAACTAGACGACTCTCCATCTCACGGGGCTTCTGATCTGATGGGGAGTCACCCACGCAGCACCGGGAGCTGAGGGGGGCATGCAGGAGCTGGGACTGGACCAGGGGCTCACAGCTTCCTTGCAGAGGTCGGGGCTGAGATGGGGTCTGAAATGGAGGCGTTTGCCAGGGGAGGCAGGATGCTGCGGGCAACGGTCCTGGGCCCCACCCCAGCTGGGATGGGGCAAGCCCGGCCCTTAAGCAAGGCTGGAGCGGCGGGAACAGAGAGAGCACTGAGCTCCACTGTGCCGCTGTGGCAGGTGTCTCCGTGCATCTCCAGGGCGAGGAGAGAGTGGGGTGCAGGCCCCAGAAGCAGAGCCCAAGGTGGGGACCCCTGGGAGGCGCCTTCCTGAGGGAGTGCTCCTGAGGGCGAATGGGGTGAGACGCAGGCCAGCCTGGGCGATCAGAGGCAGGTTGGGGGTAGGAGTGGCGCCAGAATTGCCCACCTTGAGCAAGGAGGATGGCTTCTCTCCCCCACATCAGTTGGTCACCGTGTGGGGAGCCCCTGGCGGGGGGCACTTGGGCTCCTGGGCCTTCAAGGCCAGGCGACACCCTTGACTGAGGGCACCTCTTCAGGGAAGGCTGCAGGTGTGGCACTGACAGCAGGTGATGAGGGGTCAGTGGGCAGCCATGATGTCCACTCTGGGAAGAGTGTGGGGATGGTGCCTGGGTGGCGGGGAGTCTGTAATTTCAAGGGACCCCTCTGGCCGGAGTGGCAATAGCTGGAGCAGCCAGGTGTGGCGGCTGACGTCAGCGGAGGCTGGCGGGAGCTTGCTCTGCAGGGGGAGGTCCAAGTGGGACAGGCAGGCAGGTGTGTGAGGCTTCAAGGAGGGCGAATCTCCAGGGCCTCGTGATGGACTGGCTGCACCGGGCGAGGGCTGCAGCGGCCAGGCCACTGCTCCAGTCCAGACTGCGAGAGGAACAGGCTGTGCATGGCCCAGGGTGGGTCTCAAAGGACTGCGCGTGGGTGACAGCCGGGCTGAACTGTTAGGCGGTACTTTGTTGCATTGGGAGCGCGGCTCTGTTCTGGGCAGTTGTCAGCTCTCCCTTCAGGACACATTGAGGCCCCCACACTCCCCCACCCGCGCAGCAGCCATCCTGGGCCGTGCCCCAGCCGTGTCCTGCGTGGGTCAGTGTGGTGGCCTCCCACCCGGCCCCTGCATGTGCCCTTGCTCACCCACCATCAGTTCTCCCACAGAGCTGGGGGCGAGCTTTCGGGACCCTAAGATGAACCAGGTCGCCCCTTGGCTCCAACCCCCCACGGCTCCCCATTTCCCTTGGAGCAAAGCCACATGCTTATGGTTGCTAGCAAAGCCTGACTGGGCTTTTGCCCCCTGCGCATTTTCTTCCTGATCTCACGGTCGCCTTGCTCCAGCCACTCTGACCTCCAGGCTCTTCCTCCAGGATGTCAAGCTGAGCCTGCAGCCCTTCACACTGGCTGTTCCCTCTGCCTGGAGCAGGCGTCCCACATCACGGCTCGTTCCTTCCTCCTCAGATCTTGTCTTCTCAGAGACGTCCCCCTCATCTCACGGCTGAAAACTGTGACCCGGCCCATCTTCTCCCTGCTGTACGTCTCCCACGGTGGCTGTCACTGTCCGCAGTGCTGTGTGTGTGTGAGCGTGAGTCTGTGCCTGTGAGTGTGAATGTGTGTAATAAATGTGCTGGCTGCCTGCCCGCTTCACCCCAGCACTGCGTGCCTTCCCTGACAGTTGGGGTTTCTTGTCTGTTATCTATGGCTGGTCCTCCACCCCTGGACCCTGGCTCAGGGCATTGACGTCAGGACTCAACAGTGGGACGGCTGACCCGGGGGACAGGAGTGCCACCTGTCCCCACTGTCACTGTGACTGGTCGACTGTTCCCGTTCTCAGGTTTGTTTGGACACCCTGTCATCAGCGGGTCCCCCCTGCCTCTGAAGCCTCCCCTGGTGGCCTTGGCTGTCCCCTCCAGGGTCTGCATACACAGCCGCCTCCACCTCTCACTCTGTCTGCTCCTTCCAGTCTCCCTTCTGGAGGTCGCCCGAGGCCCCCGGGGGCCTCCGCAGCAGAAGCTCTCGCCCTCTGGGAGGATGGGCCGCCGCGCTGGGACGTCGCAGGTCACGAGAATGCAAGTCATTGGGCTTTTCCACCAGGCCACACGCTTCTCGAGGTTGGAGACAACGTGCGTCTTGTCTGCTGCTGGTTCCCTGAGCGCAGCCCAGCTCCTGTCTGTCCTCTTTCTCTCCTTGATCATCCGTAGAGACTTGCTGAAGGAACACAGTGTCATCAGTGCTGAGCAAGAGGACTGCTTTCTATCCCAGGTTTCTCAACCAGAGGATCAATCAAGGGAGGAGAAGGGAGTGTATATACATAGGTATACATGCAACATATAGATAGAGATGCACGGAACACAGCCAGACAAGCGCCAGGCCACAGGTGGCCACAGAGCTCTGACCTGCATGCAGCCTCTGCAGTGACCAGCCCGACTGGTCAGGACCCGGCCATGACTGCCAGCTTCCCGTTTGCTTGTCCTGTTTCCAGCTCAGGACCAACCAGAGAAAGTGAAATGTGCTCCCCCGCCAGTCCCATGGGATGCACCCCTGCTGGGCCACCCCTCCAACGCCTTCCCTTCTCCTTCTCTGCCGCGCTCTCCCCTCCCTGCCTGCCTCTGTGTCTGTCCGGCCAGTGATGGTGGCCTGACTGCCCTGCCACAGCCAGCTCCGGAGAAGTGGCCTTTGGTGGGTCTCGTGTAGGGGGCCTGCATTTGCCTTAGAGACACCCACCATCATTTTGGACTTTGGTTTGCTTGATAACTCCCAGGGATTAACATAAGCATATTGGGAATGGTCTGATGTCCACCACACAGACACGCACGGTGACTTCTATGCTCGCGTTTGCCTGTTAACCGATGGTGTTGTCCCACCAAACAAAGGCTGAAAGGCCAAGGAACCAACGGTTGGCAGAAATTTAGTAAAGAGAGTGAGAGAGTGCCCAGCTCCACATGGGCGTATGCTGACCTGGGCTGCTATCAGGGGCCTCCTATCCCAGGGTTGAGACCATGTCTACTCCTCATTCTCTGTCACATGGTAAAGGTGGAGGAACCTCAGGACAGGAGGGGCTGGGTCCCTGAGTCCTGCCCAGACAAGGTCCACCTGCCTGTCATCAGAACAGTTCTTTTTTTTTTTTCTTTTCTGCGGAGGAAGATTTGCCCTGAGCTAACATCTGCTGCCCATCTTCCTCTTTTTGTATGTGAGCTGCCGCCACAGCGTGGCCACTGACAGACAAGAGGTGAAGGTCCACGCCCGGGAAGCAAACTTAAGCGGAGTGCGCCCATCTTAACCACTAGGCCACTGGGGCTGGCCCCCACCGTTTCTGATTGTACATGAGTGCAAATTTATTTGCACTTTAATTATAGCTTGTGAAGCCACGAGGTTGGGGGTTTATCTGTTTTGGCAGCTTGTGTTGCCTAAACTAATACTTCAAGTAAACAAAGAAAGGAAGATGAAAAATTGCAGAGTGCCAAGTGCTGGGGACTGGACAGAGAGACTGGATGGCCGAGCAGGTGTGGCTGGGTCGCCTCCCCCAGGAGGTGGCCTGAAGCTGACCCATGGGAGCTCCACAAGCTTTCGAGCAGTTGGGGTGGGGACACGAGCTTGCTCAAGGCTCAAGGTGCAAGGAGCCTGGAGTTTGAGAAGCAGAACGGAGGCTGGGCCATGCAGGTGTCGGCCGAGGCGGGCAGAGCCCACTCGGAGATAATGGAGACATGGGCATCCGTCAGAGTGGAGGGCTTGGGCAGGACCAAGAGGAAAGCAGATTTTATTCGAAATTCAGTGGTGCCAGGGCTGTGCTCCAGCCGGGGGCTGGCAGGGGAGAGACACAGAGGAGTTTGGGTATGTTTTGGAAACGAGCTGATGAGACTTGCCGTGGATTCCATGAGGGCGGGGAAGAGTCAAAGACGCCACCTGGATTGTTGACAGCACCCCTCGAAGAGAAGTGTTTCTAGAGAGGGAGCAGCTCAGGGTGGAGGGATGGGCCATCCCCAGCCAGGAAACAAAGCCTTGGAGTTATTAATAGCCTTGGAACAGCGTTGTCATGGGACAGACATTCCCCGTATTTGTTTTATTGAAATTAAAATCCAGAAACATCATCTATAAAACTAGCCCTGAGGCGACAGCTTCCTGCTCTAAACCCAATATTGGCAAATTAGTTTCTGCAAAACCGCCTCACCTGTCACGTTAAATTAATGCGGCCTACTTGCGTTTTATTGGGTCTGCGGTTTTATTGTATTGGATTTGAAAATTATTTTGGTTTATAGTTATATAAAGGCTGTAAAGTGCACAAAATTTATACCTAATTTTATATGGTTATATATTTAAGTCACATTACAATGAGAATAATTAAGTCAAGACAGGAGATCCATGATGAATTTTTTTTTCTTTTAAAGAAGATGCGTATTTTGTTCAGGTTTTGACACACACTGCTTTGGTGACCTGCTGAAAAATGCTGTGTGGGTCTCTTGTGGGTCACAAAGCCGGCCCCTTGGTCTCCTGTGTGTGGAGGGCCTGGGACTCCGCCCCCTGTCCTGTCCCCGTGGGGACCTCGGCACACATTTGTGGGATGGGCGCGATCACCGGGAAAGGGCTGTTTCCCGTCTGGCTGTACACGGTGGTCACCTGCCAGGCTCACAGAATGGAGGCTAGACCTACAGATTCAGATTTAATTCATCCGGGGTGAGGGCTGGGCATTGGAGTTCTAAAACCTGTCCAGGTGATCGGCCTGTGCAGCCAGGTGGGGTTGCAGGTGAGCAGAGAAAACCTCCCGGACTCCAGCTGAGGTCACGTCTCACTAACACCAGTCGGTTGCTTTGGGGAGATAGACAGACAACATGAAAGTCAGCAGGGCCACCTCCTCGGAGAGAAGCTGGACACTCACCCCCTTCCTAATAACCTCGTAAGACAGAGACCTCCAGTGTCTCTAGGGTGTGTGTTTTGACCGAGGAAAAAGCAAGAGAAAATGCAATATCAGGAATCTTAAAACAGACAGGAATGAGGAAATTCACCTTCATCGCTGCAGAAAAAATATTTTTTATTGAATCTCCTTGGCGAGCAGGCACCTGGGAAAGAAGCGTATTTCTGAGAAGACAGCAAAGAGAACAGGCAGACGCCTCTGTCTACACCTGGAGCCAGATGGCCAGCGGAGGAGTGATGGGGTGGGGGCTGAGCTGGTCCTGGGGCTGATCCAGACGTCTTTGGGACCAGCGTTAGTGGTCCAGGCTGGAAGCCAGGCTGCCCAAAGCATCCTTTGTCTTTCTCCACTCGTGGGTCCAGTGGTGACTCCTTCCTCCTTGTGTTCTGCCTGCACCTTCCCCGTCTGCCTCCCACTCTCTCCTGAACCCGCCTCCTACGTTCTCCCTCCCTTGCAGCCTGGGGGGCCTCAGAACAGCAGGCTCCTCTCTGGACCCTCAATCCTTGGTCTAGGGCTTGTAGACAGTTGGCACCCAGCAAATGTCAGTGAGTCACACACCAAATCGATCCAGGCTCTCATTTGTATCCTGGGCAACAGAAAGCTTCTGCTTTTGTTTCCATCTTTCCAAGCTAGACTTGTTAGTGTGGGTGGTGGTCGACCCTCCTAGAGGATAGTAGTGACCGCTGGTCTTTTCTGGAGGCCATTAAGAAGCTGGAAGATGCAGAGAGCTTGGGGGTGGTCCGTCCTGTGCCAGGAGACTCTGAGCTTTCTGGAACTGGCCACAGCAGCTGCCGCTGAGATCGGAGGTGGGTGGACAGAAAGTGACTCAGGGATTTGAGGAAGGTTTCTTAATGGCTCATACCCTTTGATTCAGCATCTATCACACGGGTGGCTCAGACCAGACCATCCTCAGAGTGGGGCTCTCAAAGTGACGTGGTAGGATCAGCAGCTGATGGCCCCACAGAACCTACTGAATCAGAAATCTGCTTTTAACAAGTTCTCCAGGGGATTTTGATGCACGCTAAAGTTTGAGAATGCTTGACTTAGAATTTCTGCCATTTCTGTCATTCTGTTGTCTGCATTTAATCCTTGTGCATATTTATTGAGTGTCCATGGTGAGAGATTGAAGAACCACATGTCCTGGGCCAAAATTAGGCTCCACATCTCACTAGATGTGTGACTTTGGGAAATTGCTTAAGCTTTCCATGACTCAGGTTCCTCCCCTGGAGAATGGAGTGATAATAATAAGAGCAATCTCACAGTCACGGAAGGGTTAAATGTGGTAATATACATCAAGTACATGGAGCAGTGTCTGGAATGCAGGAAGGGGGAAAAGATGCTGCTAGATGCGATTCTGTTATCTGGTAGAATTTCACTAAGTGTAGGAGATGCTAAAACCATCTCAGTGAGGCTCCATTTCTTGAAAACTCTAGCGGCAGCTCACGTATCAATGGCAGCCTGTGCCTCATTATTTTCCAAAGTTGCCTGGTTAAAAATAGCCCAGGGCACTTGTTAAAGATAGAAATTCCTGGGCTCCACCCAAGATGTCCTGACCCAGATGCTCAAGGAGGTGATCCTGGGAATCTGTTCCAACATGTCCTCAGGGGTTCCCATACTCAGGTGAGGGACAAAGGTTCCTCTGAAACACAACAGATCATGTGTTATGAAGAAGACGTGAACATAGGGCTCTAGAGGCCAGAAGGAGCCGGCGAAATCTCAGGGGGAGAAATAGGGCAATATTTGATGTTATAAAAGTGGAGGGCCACACAGGAGTGAAGTCAGCGAGACGGCAGACTAGGAAGCTCCAGGTGCTCACTCTTCTACAGAAACACCAAATAAGTAACAACATGCAGACCGAAGCAACTTTGTGGGAACTCTAGAAACCAGTTAAGGATCTGCAGTAACCAGGCGAACTCCCAACCAAGAGAAAGCCACACTCAAGACAGCAGGAAATTTTGTGTTTTTGCCCATCCTTGTACCACCCCCTCCCCAGCGCAGCACAGCACAGCCAGGAAGAAGCTGCCCAATTCCCAGTTCCTCCCTTAGGAAGGGAGGGAAAGACTGGAGCTTATTCACAAAGTTCTGGCTTCTCTGGGGGCTTGACGGTTCTGTCTCATCTGACTTGCAGCCTTGATGGAAAAGGTGGCGTAGTCTGGACATCAAGTTGGAGACGTCTGAAAGCAGTGCCGAGTACCAGAGCATGTCAGAGCAGCAAGAGGCCATCAGATCCGTGAACACCTGGGAATTATGGGCAAAGATACACTAGCCATCAATGCAACTGGACATCAGAGAACATCTAAGGCCCAGAGAAGAAGCAACAATGTGGGAGAAATCAAGACATTCCCAGAAAAACAAAAGTTTAGAGAGTTCATAACCACTAGACCTACCCGACAAGAAATGTTCAAAGGAGTCAAGAAGCTCACTTTAGATTTAAGGACATGCATAGGTTGGAAGTGAAAGGATGGAAAAAGATATTCCATGTAAATAATACCCAATTGAGAGCAGGAGTGTCTCTACTAAGACTAGACAAAATGAGCTTCAAGTCAAAACTGTTACAAGAGACAAAGAAGAACACTATATAGTGATAAAAGGGTCAATTTTCCAAGAAGACATAATAATAATAAACATATATGCACCACATGTCAGAGTCCCTAAAGATATGAGGCAACCGCTGATAGAATTCAAAGGAGAAACAGACAGGTCCAGAGCAATGGCTGGAGACTTCAATCCCCCACTTCCAGTAATGGATAGAAGAACCCGACAGAAGAGCAATAAGGAAATGAAGGACTTGACAGCACTGTAAAACAATTGGACCTCACAGACATATGCAGAACACTTCAGCAACAATAGCAGACTTCATATGTTTATCTCCAGCGCATATGGAACATTCTTTAGGATACTCCATATGTGGGACCACAAAATAAGTCTTAATACATTTAAAAAGATTAAAATCTTACAAAATATGTTTTCCAACCACAATGGAATGAAACTAGACATCAAGAGCACGAGGAAAACTGTAAAATCATAAATATATGGAAATTAAGCAATTCACTCTGAAACAGCCAGTGGATCAAAGAAGAAATCACAGGGGACATGAAAAAATATCATGAGACAAAAGTGAAACCACAGCATACCAGCACTATGGGATGCAGTGAAAACAGTGCTAAGAGGGAAATTTATAACTGCAAAGGCTTACATTTAAAAGGAGAAAGATCTCAAATCAAAAAACCTAACTTTACACCTTCAGGAACTGGAAAAAGAAGGATGAACTAAGCCTATAGCCAGCAGAGGGAGGAAATAATACAGATTAGAGCAGAGATAAAATAGAAAATAGAAAAACAGTGGAGAAAAATCAATGAAACCAACAGTCACTTCTTCAAAAAGATCAACAAAGTTGACGAACTTTTAGCTAGATTGACTAAAGGAAAACAGTGAGGGGCCGGCCCCATGGCTGAGTGGTTAGGTTCGTGCACTCTGCTTCAGCGGCCCAGGGTTTCACCAGTTCAGATCCTGGGCGTGGACCTAGCATTGCTCAAGGCATGCTGTGGTGGCGTCCCACATAGGAAAGCTAGAACGACCTACCACTAGGATATACAACTGTATACTGGGGCTTTGGGGAGAAGGAAAAAAAAGAGGAAGATTGGCAACAGATGTTAACTCAGGGCCAATCTTCCTCACCAAATAAAAAGATGTAAAAAGAAAAAGGAGAGAGAAGATTGAAATAACTAGCAATGAGAAATAAAAGTGGGAACACTAGAATTAATTTTACAGAAATAAGAATTATAAGAGAAAATTGTAAAAACTTGTATACCAACAAACTGGACAACCTAGATGAAATGGACAAATTCCTAGAAGCAACCTATCAAAATTGAATCATACAGAAGCAGAACATCTGAACAGACCATAACCAGCGAGAGGACTGAATCAGTAGTCACAAACCCCCGACAAGGAAACATCCAGGAACAGACGGCTCCGCTGGAGAATTCTACCAAACATTTAAGGAAGAATTAACACCAATCCTCCAACTCTTACAAAAAATTCAAGAAGGAATACTTACAAATTCCTTCTCTGAGGCCGCAATTACCATGCTATCAAAGCCAGACAAAGACACTACAAGAAAAGAAAACTACAGACCAGTATCTCTGACAGATATTGATGTAAAAATGCTCCACAAAATACCAGCAAACAGAATTAAAAAGCACATTAAAAGGATTATACACCATGACCATGTGGCATTTATTCCTGGAACGCAAGAACGGTTCAACAGATGGAAATCAATGTAATGCCCTGCATTAAGAGTGAAGGAGAAAAAAACATATGACCATCTCAACTGATGCAGAAAAAGCATTTGACAAAATTCCACACCCTTTCATGATAAAAAAAACATGACCCAATTAACTAGGAATAAAAGGAAACTACCTCAAAATTATAAAGGCCATATGTGAAAAGCCCAGAGCTAACATGATACTCAATGGTGAAAGACTGAATGTTTTTTCTCTGAGATCAAGAAAAAGAAGGGATGTCTGCTTTCACCACTCCTGTTCAGCATAGTACCGGGAGTCCTAGTCAGAGCAATTAGGCATAAAAGGAAAAAAGGCATCCAAGTGGAAAAGGGAGAAATAAAACTATCTGTTCTCAGACGACTTATATGTGGAAAAGTTTTCACTTATATGTAGAAAATCTTAAAAATTCTGCAAAAAACTGTTAGAACTAATAAATAAATTGAGCAAAGTTTCTGGATGTAAAATCAACACACAAAAATCAGGTGCATTTCCATATACGAATAATAAATCATTCAAAAAGGAAATTAAGAAAACAATCTCATTACAATACCATTAAAAAGTAAACTACTTAGGGGGCCGGCCCCGTGGCCGAGTGGTTAAGCTCGCGCGCTCCGCTGCAGGCGGCCCAGTGTTTCGTTAGTTCGAATCCTGGGCGCGGACATGGCGCTGCTCATCAAACCACGCTGAGGCAGCGTCCCACATGCCACAACTGGAAGAAGCCACAACGAAGAATACACAACTATGTACCGGGGGGCTTTGGGGAGAAAAAGGAAAAATAAAATCTTTAAAAAAAAAAAAAAAGTAAACTACTTAGGAATAAACTGAACCAAAGAGGCAAAAGACTTGTACGCTAAGCCTCAGAAAACCTCGCTGAATAAGATTAAAGAAGGCGCAGATAAAGTGGAAGACGTCGCGTATTCACGGATTGAAAGACGTAACATCGCTGAATAAGATTAAAGAAGGCGCAGATAAAGTGGAAGACGTCGTGTATTCACGGATTGAAAGATGTAACATTGTTAAGACGTCAATACTACCCAAAGCTATCTATAGATTCCATGCACTCCCTATCAAATTCGCAAAGGCATTTTTTGCATAAATAGAAAAATCCATCCTAAAATTCATATAGAATCAATCTCAAGGGACCCGAGTAGCCAAAACAATCTTGAGAAAGGAGAACAAAGTTGGAGATCTCATAGTTCCTGATTCAGAATTTATTACAGAACCACAGTAATAGAAACAGTGTGGTATTGGCATAAAGGCAGACATATAAACCAATGGAATTGAACAGATAACCGAGATAAAACCCTCCCATATGTGGTCAAATGATTTTTGACAAGGCTACCATGCAGCTCAATGATGAAAAGCTGGTCTTTTGAACAAACAGTGTTGGGAAAATTGGATATCCACATGCAAAAGAAAGAAGCTGGACCCTTACCTAACATCATATAAAAAAATTAACTCTATATGGATCAAAGACCTGTTTTCTCAAATGTGAGACTTAAAACTACAGAAATCTTAGAAGAAAACGTGGGGGAAAAGTTGCTGACATTGGATTTGGCAATGGTTTCTCAAATATGACACCAATAGCACAGGCAGCAAAAGACAAATGTAGATAAATTGGACTACATCAAAATAAAAACTTCTGTGGACCAAAGGACCCAATCAACAAAGTGAAAAGGCAACTCATGGAACAAGAGAACATATTTACAAACCATATATCTGATAAGGGGTTAACATCTAGCGTGTGTATAAAGAACTCCTGCAACTCAATAATGATAAAGAAAATCTCTGATTTAGAAAACGAGTAAAGAACTTGAATGGACATTTCTGCAAGGAAGATATATGAATGGCAAAATGATGCTCAACATCTCTAACGATTGTGGAAATGCAAATCAAAACTACAATGAGATTCCATTTCACATCAGTTAGGATGGTTACTATAAAAAATATAGAAAATAAGTGTTGATGAGGATGTGGAAAAATTGGAACCCTTGTGCTTTGAGGGCAGGAATGTAAAGTGTTGCAACTCTTGTGGAAAACAGTATGGCAGTTCCTCAAAAAATGGAACTAGAATTGCCATGTGATCCAGCAATTCCACTTCTGGGTATATAACTAGAAGAATGGAAAGCAGGGTCTCGAAGGACACTTGTACATCCACATTCATAACAGCACTATTCACAACACCCAAGAGGTGGAAGCACCTCCAGGGTCTATCAATGGATGAATGGATAAAGAAGATGTGCTACACACATGCAATGGAATATTACGCAGCCAGGGAAAGGAAGGAAGTCTGACACCTGCTGAAATATAGATGACCCTTGAGGACATTATGATAAGTGAGAGAAGCCAGACACAAAAAGAAACACACTCTGTGATCCCTCTTAGATGAGCTCCCTAGAGGAGTCAGATTCATAGAGACAGAAAGTAGAATGGACGTGCTAGGGGCCGGGGGCGGTGAATGGGGCATTAGTGTGTAATGGGGACAGAGTCTCAGTTTTACATGATGAAGACAGTTCTGGAGATGGATGGTGGCTACCATTACATAACAGTGTGAATGTACTAACACTTAAAAATGGTTAGAAGGGCAAACTTTGTTATACGTATTTCACTACAATTAAAAAGAAAGTGAAGGGCCATGATAACCATGCGGATGAGGGAATTCACTGTGCAGGCCATGGAGGGGCCTCCAGACCTGGTGAGAGGGTGACTTGGCCACAGGAGTGGTAACTCTTCCCATGTAGAAGGCGTGGTTGGAGGAAGGACCCTCAGGATTGAGGAACCAGCTAGGAGTCAGCCTAGAGGTCCACGGCTCTCAGACGTTCAGGGACATCAGAACATCGGAACGCCTGGAGAACTTATTAGGGGCGGTCAGGCTGTCCCCGTAGACACACACTCGGGGGCTCTAGGGAGCACTGAGAATGTGATTTCTACCAATCACAGATGAGTCTGATGCTCTGGGACCCCACTTCGAGCACTGCCATTCCATGGAAGAGGCAGGGCAAAGCGGGCAGCCAGCCTACGGCCGGCAGGGTGATGTCTGTGTCCATCCCGGGGTGTGGACACCTGGTCTGGGCTGTTTACACTCGTGCAGCAAGGTTTACAGGAAGCCACCTGAGGGGTTTACTACCCGCTCGCAAGAAGAGCATCGCGGCATAAACAACCCCAAACCATCCATTTCCGGGACGTCCCCTCCAGGTTCAGCAAAACTGTGACCACCTGCCTCTAAGCAAAAGGCTTCCTTCTACTTTATTACCCGATTTTATGGGCCCAGCATCACGGGTTCTCACTTAGCCGACTGCGTTCCCGACCTTCACGTGACCTGGTAAGATAGCGGTCTGCACACCATGGGCTCCAAGCTTTGATGCTTTTCAGGGCTGAATGCAAGCGGCTGCTTTTAAAAACACAGAGTTAATAATTCTCCAAGCCGGAAGCCAGGATTTGCCCCCCAGGGAGGGCTGACTTCGTGCTGGGAAGTCTGCCGTGACATCTGGCTCTTGGCAGGGTTTCTGGGAGAGGCAGGCAGCTGCCGCTTCCTTCTTTCCAAACCTGGAAAAATGCTATAATTCCGACGACCTCCCCAGCTGCTGGGAAGAGAGCAGATTGAGGCTGGGGTCTTCCGCCCTCAGAGCAGCTCTGCATGATGTAAAGGGCTGGGGTTCTAGGGCCAGTCCCTCCCTGCTCGGATCTGGGACCTGGACAGTCCCCTTCTCTGAGCATCTATGCATTGGGCCCTCTGGCTCAGGGGTGTGTGTAGCAGTTCCATTCGGCCCTCAGCACTGGGGAGCTTGTGAACACAACCCATCTCCCAAAACAAGGCCATCTTGTCAGAAGCTGATCACGGACCCGTGGGCATCCAGAGAGCAGTGCATGTGCCTCTCGACTCTGGCCAGCAGGTGTGTCCTGGTCCCTACGGAGTTGACCTTGAACTTCTGGTGACCTGAGGGCCCCTCCTCCCTGGCTTTCTCCTTGTCCTGCTCTGTTCTGGCTTCCCATGGCCACCGCCTCTTATGCCATGGCTGAGGGGATATCTTCCTATTCCTGATGGCACATTCTCAGCTGGGTGGATGTGTCTCTCTGTGGTCCTCTGCTGGTTGTAGCCCCAAGTAAGGCAGGAGAGTGGACACTGAGCCCCTGAGCTCTGGGCGAGGTGGCGTGTGAATGGCTCCGGCTCTGGGAAGCATCGTGGACATGTGACCCTCCTCCTCTGAACAGCATCTCCCCTCTAAGGAGTGACATGGCACCACAGGCGAGTGCCCCATGCTTGGCATACCATAGACACTCAAGAAATGTCTGTTATCATCACCGTCATAACACCACGGCCTCAGAAGCCCGCTGGGTCCTCCCCATGCCCTTCAGAGCTCTTTGCTGGGTGAAGAGACACCTCCGTGCCCATGAGGAGACGAGCAGGAAAAACAATCCTCTTGTTTTCTCTTAGGAGAACCCAGGCCGCTCCTCATGCTGGATGGTGACGGGGGTGGAGCAAGGGGTCAGGGGGAGAGGAGAGTGCCTTCGCCTCTCAGGCAGAGTTTTCCGCTCCAAGATGGCCCAGAGAAACAGTATTAATACTTTTTGGCGAGAAACAAATGCCTCTGAGCCTTGGGAAAGTTGGCGGGGAGAGAGGGTGCCTGCTCCAGCGATTGCGCTTTGAAAAGAACAGGCTTCCTCAGCCAACATGGAACCGAACACGATGAAACACAATCTTTCTGTCTCCGCGCGGAAACTGTGCGCTTCTGGGGAGATGGAAAATCGATGACAAAGCCATGGAAAGAAGACTAAATTCTGGATTCTGTCTGTAAACACACCAGCCTCCATGTGGAGAAGGAGGTGCCGGTGTGGTGCATGGCCTCGGGCACTGGGACGATGCCTCACGGGTGCCAAGTGCTTCCTTCTGGGGTGTCCGTGCATCGGCCCCACCTCTGGACAGAGCTGCCCGGGGGGAGGGCACTAAGGGCAGGGCCATCTCCAGTGGGGGGAGGATGAGGCCCAGGGCCTGGCCAGAGATGCCATGATGACCGAGGGCGGCGTTTTCCTGAGGCTGGGGGAGCAGTGTGCCCTCTGCCCCACGTCTCTTGCCATTATCCAGTGGGCTGGGTGGGGGAGGTGGAGTAAGTTGCAAGGGGGCATTGCCAAATGTTGATCATGACAAATGCAGTCTTCCGTCTCTGTTAGGATGGAAACTACGCAAAATGTGCTTGGAATATAAAAAGTACACATTTGAATCTCAGGTTTGTATTTAGGGAAAGCAAAGAAACTGAATAACTGAGATGATGTTTCGATGCACATATGTGTAACTATTCAAATACATGTGGAAAGGTATTCTTGATGAATATATACCTTGGACTTGTTCTGTATCTGAATCCTGAATGCATGAAATAAACTTCCATTTCGGGAGAATGTAGTCAATATTGTAAACAAAGCTGTGAAATAGTCTTTGGTGCTTTTAGGTTATTGAGCAAGACACTGTTAGCACCTGAAATTTCCCAGTTTATGTTGGGTTGTATGGCGGACCACTTTGTAAGTAAATTTTGGATTTTGGAATCGGCTATGTATTTATTTCTGAAGGAGCAGTAACTCATCTATGAATGAGAGCAGAGGGCAGGCCCCACGGGTTTAAACACCTCTGGTTAGAGAAGCTGCTACTTAGACAAACGTGGCATCATCTCATGCTGTGATATAACAGTTAACGAGATTCCTCCTTAAATAACGTCCCTGAGTCGGGGATCCAGTTGTGCGCAGTGAATGGCAGATAAGAGAAATCGAGATAAACAGATAGACGGAGAGGAAATATGCACAGGACATTTCCACAGGAAGTTCCAATCTGGCTGTTAAGTGCTTTGTGACAATGGTGGCTGGAGAGGAACCTGTGACAAAGGTTCGGTGGCTTTCCTCCTTTGGAACAGCAGCAAGGACACAGCTGGAATGGACTGACCTTTGTGCTGTCCTTTAGGAACGTGGCTTACATGTCATTTCTCCAGTCTCTCCGGACCCCGTGGATGAGTGTCGGGGGCTGTGTTCATACTCCCTTAGTCTTCTCCACGTAACCCCACAGTTTCATTTAGCAAACGGCACCACAACTTCTTCTTGACGCCCCTGTGTGCACAATCCTATCCCCTGTATGTCGGTGTGACACCGCCACTCGCCATCCATTTCTTCTGGCTCACGGAGCTGACTTGGATGCTTGCTGCAGCTCCTCCTGGTCACAGATATCTCACAGATAATAAGGGTGGGGGTGTTCCCCCCCACCCCGCAGCTGGAGATGGCAAGGCCACTCTGCTCTGGGGGCTGAGTTTCAGATGAAGGAGAAATACCAGATGCAAAGGATGCTCCTGAGTTTTCACTTTCACCATCAAGAGGTAAGTAAAGCACGTCATGGTGGTGGGGCAGGGGGACGTCCTGGGCTGTGTGCCCACAGTTGCAGGGGCCGCTGTCCCCCGCACGAGGGATGGAGGTGTCGCCTGGAGCTGAGACCTGTGGCCAGTTCTGGGAGGGATGGTGTGCCCTGCAGGGTGGCTCCTCTCCTAGGCTCCCCATCCACCCGTTTGGGTCTGCAGGGCTCTTTCACGTCCCTCGTCCCTCCTCTGGCTGGGACATCCCACTCTCCCCACTGCTGGATCTTTCCCACCCATCGCCTTTAAATGTGATCAGAGTCTCCTGAAATAGAACAGCTGGCCCGCCCCACATCTGCTCACCATGTCTCCTCTCTCATTCTTATCAATTCCTGAGAGAATGGACATTCTCAGTGCTCCCTCCCGAGCCCATTCCTGTCTGTCCCCTCACCCCCACAAGACGCCACACTCAGCTCTCACTCAGGCCACCTGGCTCTTCACACGTCTGCATCCACACTGCACCTTCAGGGTGGTCCCCACGGCCCCCATTTCTTTGGGACATACTTACTCTTAGGGGCTTTCAGCCACCTCCCTGGGGGAGAGACTAGTGTCAGCTATTCGCTGAGTGATCGAATCATTCTAGGGCCAATAGCTCTTTCTTGCCTTTAGTGGTGAGGAGGATGCATTTTTTCCACACTTTTGTCTCCCCAGGGTTGGGTGAGGGATGAATATTGCTGCCACAGATCTAAGGATGAGCTGGGCCTCGTCTGCATCTTTTTCCTCGGTTTCCCCTTCTGAGGAAGGTGGGCCCCAGGCAGGGGACCTGCTGGAAAAGAAGGTCTGGGATCTGCGGGACCTGAGCTGGAGCGACCTCACTGGGGCACCAGGTTGCAGAATTGCCTGGGGGCTGGTGGCCCGGCTTGGAAGGTGGCAGGCGTTGGAGGCCTGGACACGTTGGAAGAGCTGGGAGCTGCTGAGCTGGGGCGCTGGTCTCTGGTCGCTTCCTCTCCCTGCGTCTGCATCCTCATTCACAGCAAAGGCGCAGGTGGACAGAGAGAGGCCTGCTGGTCGCCCCACCTGGCTGTACCCGGGGGCGGAAGGAGGTCACCCGGGATTCCTCTCCCTCCAGGACCACACACAAAGGGGAAATCAGTGTCGCTTAGGCAATCCAGAACAGACAACTGTTTCCCAAGGCTGCATCTGCAGGAATAAACTGTGTCAAGTGTGGCCTGCTGGTGTCACAAGTTCTAGTGGAGCAGGGCTTGCTTCTTTCTGGCAAAGTCAAAACCTTCAAGGACAGAAGTTCTCCACCAGGGGCATTTTTGCCCCCAGGGGATATTTGGCCATGTCTGGAGAAACGATTGGTTGTCACAATGGGTAGGTGGCCAGGAATGAGGCCAAATGTCCTACAGTGCACAGGACAGCCCCACAGCAGTCACCCGGCCCTGCGCGTCCGCCGTGCGAGGTTGAGAAACTCCGTTCTCTGCAGCTGCCAGAAGGGCTGCTTCTATTTAGTTCCACGTGGCCAGGCCTCAGCGAGGAGGAGAGCGTGGGGTCCCACCAAGGACCGGGGTTGCCTCGCTGGTCACAGCTGCCGCCCTACTCGTGCCGCTCCCCAGGGGCTCAGAGGCTGGACCCCAAGCACGGAATGCCGAGAGCTGCAGGCTCACGAGACATGTGGATCTGCACCAGCAGCTGTGAGGGGCCCCTTCGCTAGTCTAAGCGGAGAAGGGGGACCTCATGGTCAGTCCAATGGGAGCTGGAATTGGTGCCAGGAAGACGTCAGGGGGATCATCTCTCATCTCTCACGTTCCGGCTGGTTATTTGCTGGACCTCATAATTCAGAACTCAGATTCGAGACAATTCGTTAGCTCTTACGGTTATCATGGTCAAGGATTTGGGCCGTTGGCTGGGTGAGTCTTCAGGTACAGGCTGAGTTAACTTGGTAATGAGCTGGTGAGTGAGGGTCTGGGATCCAAGCCCTGTGTTCCCATATCTGCCACATTAGCTGGGGCGGCTGCAGGCTGGACTCGCCCAGGATGATGGCTCAGAGGCTTCAGCACAGCCCCTGAGGGTGCTTCAGTGTCCCCGAGGGGGTCCCATGAGATGGGAAGAGAATGCAGCCACTCCACAGTGCCCGGGCCCAGAAACTGGCATCACGTCCTGTCACGTCTGCCATACTTTATTGGTCAAAGTAGACTCAGAGCCACCCAGATTCAGGAGTAGGCGGATGTATACCTCCACTCTTGGATGGGAGATATTCAAAGAATTGGCAGCCATGTTTAATCCTCCCAGGGGTGTCCCCTCTAGGAGGAGCCTATGGCCCTCCTGCTTCTCCCACACCCGACGGGTCCTCAGCACTCTGCTGGTGACTTCGGCCTCTGTCTGGGTCCCTCTCCCTTCTCTTCTCTTCCACTTGCCAGCCTTGCTCAGGCTCCTATATTTGCTGCACTCCCCACATACACCCATCTGCAGTGTAAACGTATTTCTGGTCATTTAACTAACTTTCAACTGCGGCCAATGGACACCTGTTTACCCGGAGATTGCAACCAAAGGGAAGCAGCTCAAGAACAGAGGGACCCTGCAGAGCTGGTCGTGGCTTCCAGGATTCCTCACAGACATTGGGGAGGCGCAGCTGTGTGGGGATGACTGGAAGGCAGGCGTCCTTTTAGAAGTTATTTCAAACATGATGATGGTAAAGCATTTATGTGCTGAGTGCATAGAAAATACTCAACGAATTTAGCTAAATTTTTTAAGTTTTTCACATTTCCTTGAATGATTGCATTTCAGAGTAACTTCCTCCATCAGTGGTTTAACTTCCAGCCCAACCTGTGACATTCGCTTCAGACTTCCACACGGCACATGAGACCTGTTGGGAGACGTCCTGCCTTCCCTGGTAAGTAGCTGACCCTTCTAGAGATGGTCTGTGGTGAAGGGACTGAATGAGTGTGAGATGGGGCCGAGGGGGCATCCTTCTAGTTTTGAAACAAACCTGGTATGATCCTTTAGATGATTAAAAAGTGAGTAATACATTGGTTTTCCCCTTGGCTTCCATTCACTGTGGAGAGGGAGCAGAGGACATGGATCCTGGACCCCAAACTCCCGCTGTGTGCTACTCGGAAGCTCAGGAAAGCTGGTCGAATGCTCTTCTCCACACAGGCCCGGCGGCTGCTCGTGAAGGATGGACCGTGTGTGTCGGCCCGGGGTCGTCCACTTCCATCCAACCCTTTGCATTTCTGTGGGTGACAGATCAGCTCCCAGAGATCCTGCAGTGTGGTGCTGTTTTCTGGGGGTGTAGGCACGGTCTGACATGTGTGAGCACATCAGAGAAGGAGGAGGATACAGCTCTCCCCACGGCCTTACACACCAACCTGTCCCATAGATTTTACACGTGGGCCGCAGCCCCCGGGTGTCTCAGAACTGGAGCCTTCTTGGGTGTCAGAGATAATGACTGTGTCTTGACAGAAAACCCTGCACGGCGCTCCTGCCTCACTCCTGTGCTCGAGTCAGGTGGCAGGTGTTGTATTTACTGAGCTTTGCTCTCTCCCAGTGGAAAGGACACCAGAAGCTGCTGATTTACTTACCAAGGCCTCCCAAAGAAACCATGCGGCAGGCACCTCGCCTTGCACGCAATCTTGGGTGCCCCTGCTTCATTGAATATAGGCTCTTCTGAAAAGAATCTGAGAATTGGACCCCTGGGGAGACAGGGAAATGAAGCAACATGTGTGTTCCCAGACCTGCCCAGTGGGAGGGGCGCTCCTGTTACAGCAGGAGTCCTCGCTGGGGTCTCCGTGCCCCCTCACCCAAGCACCTTCCCCTCCCCTGGGTTTGAGTTACTGAGCCCCAGAACATCCTGCTCTGAGCTGTGTCTGGAAAAGGCTGAACTCACTGTGGGGTCCTGTTAACTCACCCTGAGGGAGTGGGGGGCACAGAGCAGTGGCCTCTGCTTGGGGGCAGATGAGGAAGGACAGGAAGAGAGCCCAGGGTGGGTCACTTATGGGTTTCATGGCTTCTGGGGACTGGTACCCCAGGGCCCCCAGTGGGTCCCGGAAGGTGCAAGACTTCAGAGAGTAATGGGTTCTGGGGTTCAGTAGGTTGGGGGTTCTCTGTGGGCTGGCAACAGCTGAGTCCATCTTGGCCCCTCTGCTTCTACATGGCTTTCTCATCACCTGCCTTGTGCATTTGTCCCCAGCAGGTCTGGGAGCCCGTGAGGGCAGGACCGGGTCTCATTCCCCATGGGGTCCCTGGCCTGGTGCGTAGTAGGAGTTTTGTGAAGTGTGTGGAGGGACCCGTGGAGCTGGGACTCTCCCTGAGGGTGCAGGGGTAGGGACACAGGAGGGGCCCCAGGTCAGGGTGGCTACAGGTATCCTGGTCAGTGGCAGGCCTCCACAGCATTGCTTCGCACCTGTCTGCGTCCACCAGAGGAGGGGTCTGGACCAGACTCTCAGCAGCCTCTGCGCAGAGGTGCTGACTTCCAGGCCTCACTCAGCCAACAGCCGCCACTCTCGGTCCCTCGTGGCCGTAGAAAGCCCCCTCACGTACAGCAGCCCTGTGCGCTGAGACCCTGACCCCGGGAGGACACCCACAGGACCCTCAGCCCTGCCCTGGGCCTCGGGCTGGGTCTCCGGAAGCCTGGGGCAGAGAGTCTCACATTTTCCTGGACAATGAGTCACCCAGGGCCCTGGGATCTGTGCATTCCGACTCCGGCTAAGTGTGGAGCAGTGCTCTGGGGGTGGGGGGGTGAGGGGTGGGGAGGGCTATGTTTGGGGGGTCAGGAAGGGGGGGCCGTGCCCTGGAGGGGTGGGGAGGGCGCTGCTCTGGTTCGTGGGCTGCGCTCTGAGTCGTAGAGTCTGGACCGTCTCGCAGGAAATAATACACCTGATAAAAAATGATGAACACGTCTGTTTCTATATGTGGCAAGTCAGCTCAGACGTACAGGCACAGCCCTAAAACCTAAGTGTAGATCTTAAAGGACCGTCAAACAGTGAACCCCAGGTGACATCAATGAAGCGGGCTCACACCCAAAGCCCCGAGCGCTCTCCCCATCACAACCCTCCACGCTCTACCCGGAGCTTTGGCCTCTCTCCCTCTGTCTGGAGGTCTGCTGTGGTCAGACGCAGCCTGCCCTCCTGTGTGGAGGCTGCACAGAACTGTCCTGCCCAGCCGCTGGAGCCCTCCTGGTGCACCTCCCCACGTTTCCATGGGACTATTTTTAGATTCCTATTTTCGTCCTGTTTGAAGTTCACGCTGACGTCACTGCCTGCTTGGAAAGGGCCCCTCCCTGCAATTGTCTGCCCGGCACTCCACCCCTGGACAGTACTGAGCGGAGGTGATCAAATGTCCCCTCTGGGGCCAGGAGCCAGCGTCCATCCGCCCCAGGGCCCAGGTCAGTGTCTGCAGAGCCGGCCCGGGCCTGGTCTGAGGCAAGCCGGCTCTCAGTGCTCGGCTGCACCTCCCACCTGTGCTCACCTGTCTGGGGCCTGCAGGCCCTGCAGGAGGACACAGGCCGGCGGGTTCTCCCCTCAGCCTGGGGCGGGACTCAGGAAGGGATCCGTGGCAGGTTAGCGCGGGGCCAGCACTGGCTGTGGCTTTCCATGTCAGGAATGCTCCGCACCAGCTCGGGGGTTGAATGATGGTCCCTCCAGAGCCTCGGCCCTTCTCATCTGGAGGGGTCTTGGCCCCGGGAGGGCTTGTGACCACACACATAATCTTGGATTCAGCAGGTCTGGGGTCGAGCCTGGGATTTACATGTCTCTCCTGATGCTGCAGTTCTTGGGGCCACACTTTGAGAAACACTGGTCTGTGCCAAAGGGCTTCAGAGTTCTTTGGGGAAATGCCAGGTCTCCTGGCAGCCACAGGCCCCATCTGTGTCCTCCAGGAGGTCAGAGTGTGGGCTGTGGTCCCAGAGACGCCTGGACTCCAGTCTCCCAGTCAGCCTTTTGTGGGTGATGACAGTAGGTCACTTAATTCCACTAAACCTCAGTTTTCCAATCTGTTAACAGGGTTAACATCTCCCATCTCATAGCGGGGTGCCGTGTAGGGACCAGAGGGCCTCCCAGTGTGTTCTCTGGACTCCAACCTGACCCAAAGTCAGGCCGAGAGCGGCTCCTTGGGGCAGAGATGTCAGCGGCGTGGGCTGTAGCACTTTGGCCATGTGCCCCAAGCCTTGCCTGGACTGCCCTCAGCCTCGGTTTCCATCTATGAAGTGGGGGGAAAGCCCTTCTCAGTGCTGATCGTGCTGCTCAGAGGCCCCTCGAGGGGGTAAACTGAGCCAGTGCAGGAGGCAGGGGCTGTTCCCTGGGAATCTGTGACTCTGCCCGTGAAAGCTCATGAGGTCCGAGGCCCCCTCTGGAGGTGTTGGTGCGGCCCTATCCCAACCCCGCGAGCTCAGGGTACCTGTCCTGCCCCAGAGCTCTCCTGGCCTCCAGGAATGAATTCTGCACATTCGCCAAAACACTGACCTGGAGGTGCCCAGTTCGGGGGAACTGCCCGAGTTTGCCTTGGCATGGGGACAGCTTGGGTTTGCTCTGCCTCTGCTGGACTCCTCGAGGGCAGCTAACACCCCCATTTCTTGGGAACAGGACATTTCCTGCCTGGCACTGCTCTGCTCTCCTCTCTCCCTCCCGCTGTCAACAGCAGAGAGCCGGGGACTGTGTCTCCCACGGGGCGTCCCTGCACCGTCCTTCCCTCGGGAAACAGTGGTAATTAACCGAGTGCAAGAAGGACATGCCGCACAGGGGCAAGGTCCACACCTGCTAACCAGCCTGCCACCTGCTTGAGGGGTTCCCAGAACACCCCCACTCCCCGCTCCCCTCCGGGAAGCTGCTGGCTGGCAGAGGCATCCGGGCAGGGAGCCCGGGCCGGGGAAGCCGTTCCTCAGTCACCCAACCCTGGACAGACCGGTGAGAGCGAAGGGCAGAGGACATGGAGGCCGCCTGCCACAGCCTTGATGTCAGGAAGAAGGGGACCCCGGGAAGGGCCTGGCATCTCCGCCGACAGGGAGCCGGCCCCGGCTGGGGGTGGGCAGTTGGGCATTCTGGGCTGAGGCCTGAGTCTACAGTTGAAAAAGTTGATGCAAGGACACAGCAGGCAGCCAGGTTTGGGCACGTCCCATGCGTTGTGTAAATCGCAGGTCTGAGTTCCCAGGGACAGCGCTCCCACTTCTGGCTGCCAAGTTTCTGTTAGGACTTGGACGTGACCTCCCTCAACCCCAGGCTTGTTTGGGTTTACTTTGCAGTCGCAGTCTAAGGAACATCGCAGTCGGGCCCCCCGGGGCCCCTGGGTTTAGAGGGACGTGGGTGTCCAGGCGGCCGCCCATCACCTCTGACCACACCTGCACCTGGCTGCGTGCCTGTGCTCCTGGTGACCAGGACGTCCTTCCCCGTGGCCTCAAGTCCTGCTTCCAATAGAAACCCCTCCGTCTCTACATTCCGCAGAACAGAGAAAAACTGCCCGCAGCTCCACGCAGGCTCTCTGCGCCCCACCCTGCTGATTCCTTTCATCTTTTTCTCTTCTGCTCCTTTTCTGTGAAGAAGCAGGCAGCTGCCTGAGAGTCAGGTGGCCTGCAAAGCTCTCCGACTTCCAGAGACACCAAGATCTCCCCTTAGGAACCTCAGCCGGCAGCACCCTCCTCTGCTGTGTCCACGCTCAGGGCAGAAGAGCAAATTCACCCTGCGTCCCCAAAGCAGAGTCTTGCAGTGGCTGCTTCTGAGGAGGAAGGCCAAGGTCCTTCCAGGTTTCTAGTTTGTGGTGCCTGTCGGTAGGGGGCTCGCCTACCTTCCTGAGGGCAAACACCCCATGGGGCACGCCTCCCTCAGGCTTAACAGAGGACGGTGGGCGTGTTCCGGTGGAGAAGCGCACCCTCGGATGTTCAGGCCCAGGCTGCCATGATGGGTTTGTTGGAACAGCAGAGCCGTGGGAGAGGTGACAGCCTAGCAGCCGTGGTGGGGCCAGAGCGACAAAGGATGCTGGGACCATCTGACCAGGGAGCCAGCAGGGCCCTTAAATACTAGTACAACAAGAACAAGAGGTAAGCGGCAATGCGACAAGAGATAAAATAATAACAACCATGAGTTAAAAACCCCAGAAAACCATGATTCTCTCCGACTGAAGTCAAGCCCCGTTGGAGGGAGTTCTGTTTCCCTGGGTATCTGGCAGTCCGGGCCCAGCCCTCTGAGGAGCATGTGTGTCCAGGTTGGGGCTGCTGTCTGCCTTGGAGATCCATCCCCACCTGGCTGCAGTCACTCTGCACGGGCTCAGCCCAGCTCCTCTCTCTAGCCACCTTGCTCTTTTCTGCCTCAGTTTCTCCACCTTTGAAATAGAGATAAGCATAGTACCCCTAGGCTTGCCGTGAGCACTGCACGACCTGGTCCTGACAGCATCCAGCTCAGCCTGGTGCCCAGTGACACTTGGCTCTGTTCGTAGTGTTGGCAGCTGTGCCCTCGGGGGAGGAGATGCTCCCGCCTCCTGGCTGAGGGCTCCTGGTGCCGTCTGCCCCCATCTTCTCTTGCCGTTGATCGCCAAGGCTGCCCTGTGGGGTTGCCCTCCTGTGTGTGTCTCTGCATACGAGAGAGTGACCTTCACAATTAGAGGAACTTTTTGGTAAAAATTGGGTCTCCAGCTCCATGTAGACTCCTCAGACCCGTCTCAAGCTGGAAGAAACTGGAGGCATCCAGTGGGGTCTTCTTCACCATAGACGCTGCCCTCAGCCTGCTGCACGGGCTGGATGTTGAGCGCCTGCCGTCTGGGCCCCAGGGGATGGGTCAGTGTGGGTACCAGGGGCCATGGCCTTCGCAACCCTGAGGGGACCGGTGGGCGTCATCAGCTCGCTTTTCAGACAACCTTCCTTGTGGTCCTTGTTCCTCCAGCAAGGGACAGAGAGGGAAAATGGGAGTTGGGACGAAATACCCGTTATGATGGAGTAGAGGGCTGACTGGATGGGAGGGGCTGGAAGTAGTTGTGAATACAGAATGGTTCATAAACCTGGGTCTCTGCTCTGGAGAACAGATTAGGAAGAAATATGTTGCGGGTGGGGCTTAAAGGCTGTCAGTGGTCAGGCGTCAAAAACAGAGTCAACTTTTCATCACGGCCCTGCACAGCCGTGTCCAAGGCAGCCTTATCCACAGTGGCCCAGAAGTGGAAACAGCCTGGCTGTCCACCCCCAGATGAACAAATAAACAGGATGCAGTGTTTGTCTACAATGGAACACGCAGGAAAATCCAGCAAAGAAGCCCTGACACACGCTGCAACATGGAAGAACCTTCAAGATGCTATGCCAAGTGAAAGCAGCCAGACACAGAAGGACAGATATCATCTGATGCTATTCACAAGGAAGGTCCTGAGTATGCAAATCCATAGGGATAGAAAGCAGAGTAGTGGCTGCCCGGGGCTGGGAGGGAGGGGGTATTAAGGGTGATGGCTAAGAGATATGGCATTTCTTTTTAGGGTCAGGAAAATGTTCTAAAATTAGGTAGTGGTGAGGGTTTCACACCTCTGTGAATATACTGGAAACCACAGTATTGCACACTTTAAAAAGGAGAATTGTATGGTGTGTGAGTTATATCTCAATAAAGCTGTTACTTGAAAGAAAGGAGAGGAGAGATGAGATCAGCCTTTGTCCGAAGTGCCTGGGGATGCTGACCTGGGGAGGCTCCCTTGGAGAGCAAGTGTGCTCCCCACGCTCCGCGGCCAAGCCTGGAACATCCCCTCAGCGCATCAGAGAACAAACATTCTGAGGATTCTACAGGGAAGAAATGGTTTGCTCTTGTGTAACCTCGGGTCCCAAACTTCAAAGACCTTTATTGGGGTGACACCTGGAAGCACCGTGCTGAGGTCTGCAGCCCGTGCTGCCTGCGCTGCAGTTCTGGGAGAGCTTGACCCCTGCCCTGACCCTGACCAACGCCACACTCTGAGGCCAGGGGTGGGTGGGATTTGCAGCGTGTGTCTGAGGGCAGGAACAGGGAGGGAACCTGCGAGAGCGTCGGAGATCCAAGATTCCTTCCCGGCTCCATCCCTGTGCCTATGCCCCTCTGAAGCCCTCCTCTGTGTTTGTGTGTTTTGTTACATGCATGGCAGTAATGACGCTTGGTGGCCATGCTCCCCGCAGCAAAGCTGACGGGGAGGCAGAATGTCCCAGGGAGCCCTGTTGAGTCCGTCCCGGTCCAGGTAGCCCTTCACTCAGTGGGACAGGCACCTGCTTTTGGACTGGCCCTGGGCAGGTGCACACACCCCCCTCACCTGCCCCTGACCTGCCCATCTGATCCGGTCGCGTGGGGAGGGGAGGCAGGTGCTCTGAGTCAGGCCCAGGCTAAAGTTGTTCAGAGAAACAGCTCGGTTTTCCTCCCTGTGTAGGGAAAACCCAGCTTTCCCTACGGTCTTCTTCCCGTGCATCTCCTGTACTCTCACAGAACACTCACGCTGACGCTTCTGTCACCAGATGGGCAGCAGTTTTCCCCACCCCAGCAAGCAATTCTCGGACACCAGCTGGGTGTCCAAGAATTCGGCTCGATTCTGGCACTATCTCCCTGGAGGTGGCATCAGATCTCACAGGTCGAGGGCTCAGTCCTGCAAGACGGTGCCCCCACTTCACACACGTTGTCACCTGTGCTTCTGACCAACTGGCTACAGAATGGGAGTTCCCATGACCCCCTCCTTGGGTTCGATTAGTCTGCTAAAGCAGCTCACAGAACTCAGAGAAAGATTTACTTACTAGATCACTGGTTTGTTATAGAAGGATATAACTCAGGAATGGCCAGATGAGGAAATGCAACTGGCAAAGGATGGGGACAGTTCGGAGCCTCCGTGATCTTTCTAGGCACATCCCTCTCCCTGAATCCCATGTGCTCACCAACCCAGCAGCTCTCAGAACCCTGTCCTTCCGAGAATTTTATGGAGGCTTTATCACGTAGGCACGATCCATCAACTCCACTTTTAGCCCTTCTCTCTTCTCAAAAGAATAGGGGGTGGGGGGCCAGCCCAGTGGCGCAGCAGTTAAGTTTGCACGTTCTGCTTCGGCGGCCCAGGGTTCGCTGGTTCAGATCCTGGGTGTGGACATGGCACCGCTTGGCAAGCCATGCTGTGGCAGGCGTCCCACATATAAAGCAGAGGAAGATGGGCATGGATGTTAGCTCAGGGCCAGTCTTCCTCAGCAAAAAGAGGAGGATTGGCAGCAGATGTTAGCTCAGGGCTAATCTTCCTCAAAAAAAAAAAAAAAAAAAAGAGTAGGGGGTGGGACTGAAACTTCCAAGCATCTACCATGGCTTGGTCTTTCTGGTGACCAGCCCTCATCCAGGAGCCCACCCAGAGTCACCTCAGTGGAACAAAAGACACTGCCATCACCTGGAAATTCCAAAGATCTTAGGAACTCTGGGTCAGGAACTGGGGTCAAAGAGCAAACATTAGAACAAAGATGTGCCTAGTGTTCTTATCACTGAGGAAATTACAAGGGTTTCAGGAGCTCCATGCCGGGAACTGGAGACAGAGACCAGTATCTATATTTCCTGTTATCTCACAAAAGTGCAAATGAGGAGCCCCTTGGGCAGAGTCATTTTGGGGGTCCTTCTACCTGGGACCCATTCTGGAGCTCGGGAATCCCCTCGGCCCTTCTTGGCATCTTGTGGCAGAATCGGGAAGGGATGCTGTTGAGAAGCACGGTCCCTAGTTGTCAGCACCTGGCTCCAGCCCTGGGAGCTGGCATTCTAGGTGGCTGCATCTCAGGGTTCGGCCGTGGTGGCTGCACCATCGTCCTCCTCAAGAGTGGGGTTTCTCCAGTGCGGCTGGATCCACGGTGTGCCAGCCTGCCCTGGGCAGGTGGTCTTGAACAGCTATCTTAGGAGGAAACATGACCTTCCTGTTATGGATTGGAAGTTTAATGCATGTGGGCCCTGTGCGCCCGTTCCCACGCCAGGGGCATCAGAAGGGCAGGACAACACCGGTCATCATCCAAAACCTCCCTACATCCGCAGGGATGCACAGGACCACAGCTCACCCCTACAGATGGGTCCCCGTCTCTCCTCAGCTGGGGCCTGTCCCTCAACATGTAGGTTTTCACCTTGAGAGCCTCCCTCTCCATTTTTAGGGCAGTCTCGCCCCTCCACAGAGTCCTCGTGCTTCTCCGCCCCTCCCAACCCCGCATTTCCCAGCGTTGTCCTTCTCCCCCGCCAAGCCTGCAGGGCTTCCTGATGGCAGCCCAAGCACACCATTCAGATGCACCGGTTCCCTCCTCTGGGGAAACGTCTCCTGGTCGGCCCTTCGCCACATGCTGGGAGGACAGAGAATGAGCAGGGAGCTTCCTCCCCAGGCCTGAGCTCCCCACGCAGAGGTGGCCTCGTCTGGGGAGCTCGCCCTGACTAAGGGGGGCCTTGTGAGGTTTCTTGTCAAGGTTCCTCAGGGAGAAAGGCCCCTCCGTGGTCCCGGTCCCCTAGCTCAGGCCCACGTCAGCATTTGGCCTGGATTATTGATCCATCTATTCCTTCCTTAAAAATAAACTATTTTAGCAGGAGCCAGAGGAAGTTTCAAGTGTACGTGCATGCGTTAAAAGGGGGTTGGAGCAAAGCTGCCGGCTCCGGGCCAGTTCCTGCCCTGTCTCCACCGTGGGCATGGCAGCAGGGACCTCAGCTTCTCTGCACCCTCGCATCATTAGCAACCTGCATGCAGTCCCCGAGGGGGCCGGTGTGTGTCACACCCTAGAAGTGGAGGGAGGAGAAAGATGCTAAGTGTGGTTGCAACAAAAACCTAACGGAGGAGCATGTCTTCTCCACAGGGTTGTGTCTGTGCTGCAGACAAGGAGGTGGGGTTGAGGAACTGTTTGGAGGTTTTTACCTCTATAGATGGGCGAGGCCAGGGTTCCACGAGTAAGAATTAATTTCCCTTTCTGCTGCATGTGTACCGAGTGTTGTCCTGAAACCCAGTGATTCCACAGTCTGTGGAGCAGAGGCTGTGAATTGGGAGGGACGGGGCTCTGAGAGAACACAGCCAGGGAGTTGGGATGATCACAGCCGGGAAGAAGGCCCATGAATCAATGGCCCTTGAAGGGCCATGTGCTGGAAGCTGTCATAGATCGTGGAGCCAGGGCAGCGAGTGTAGAGAGGACTAGGGGAGGTGACAAGGGAGCAGTTTTATAGGATGAGTCAGTGAGGACGGAACAGCCCAGAGGACGGGGATGGGAACAGTGTGTGCAGAGGCACAGAGCCACGGGGGTTGGCACAGCCCAGGAGCCAGGTGGGGCAGGGCCTGCCCTGGTGTGTCCTCCGAGCTGCAGGAACGTTGGGGACTTACTCTTTGGGGACCGTCTGGGAAGGGCAGGGACAATTCTTGGCTGGAACAGCATTTCATCTTCCCTGCAAAGTGGTCATGGGCTGGGGTATTCTCTAATGCCCAGGACGCAGAGCACAGGAGCTCTGCAGAACGGAGCCTGTGGCCGCACAGAGGTGTGACTGTGCAATCTTGGGTCCTTCAGCTTTCTGGACCCAAAGACACATTGTGGGTCACACAATGTGGGGGCATGCATACTCCCTCAAGCTCTACCACCATGCATTCGCCAACAGTCCCACTACAGCCATCCAGGGATGCTGGCCACAAGGAACAGCAGGGCCACTTCAGGCCCATCCTCTGGCCCTCTGTCCTCCTGCCCCCTTGGTGTTCGTCCTCCCCCAGGGATGTTCCAACTGGAGCAGCATCAGAATTCCCAGCAGGGCTTGTTAAAAGACAGATCACTGGCCCACCCCCAAATTCCTGATTTAATAAGTTTAGTGGGGGCCTGGGTTTTGTTTTGCCAACAGAATCCCAGGTGATGCTGATGGTGCCGGTCTGGGGACCACATTTTTGGAACTGCAGCTGTGGAGCAGGACCCATCATGTGAAATGGCAGAACAGCCATGCATGTGAGTGGGCCTGGGGCCGCCATGACACAGCACCATGCACTGCGTGGCGGGCAGCAACAGAAGCCTGTGCTCTCCCGGCTTCAGAGGCAGACAAGGCTGACGTCTGAAATGAAGGTATCAGCAGCGCCATGCTCCCTCTAATGGTTCTGTGGGAAAACCCTTCCTCGCCTCTTCCAGCTTCTGGGGCTGCTGGCCAGCGTTGCTGTTCCTGGGCTTGTAGACGCATCCGTCGTCACGTGGCCATCTCCTTCCTGTGTCTTCACCTCCTCTTCCTTTTGTGCATGTCTGCCTCTGTGTTTAAATCTCCCCTTTTTGTACAGACATAGTCACATTGGATTCGGGCCCACCGTAGTGATCTCATTTTACCTTGATTACCTGTGTAAAGGCCACATTCCGAGGTCCTAGGGGTTAAGGCTTCAACATATCTTTTTCGCGGGGAGACAATTCAACCAGTAACATCCCCTTGGGAGCAGTGGTGGGTCACGCCCACCGACAACTGGGTCTGGAAGCAGGACTGGGCCAGCAAGGGCACCAGGCCAACTCTCCCCTTACGCAACACCTTAGCCCGGCCCTCCAGCCATGCACTCCTCGGAAGACGAAGGAAACTCAGTGTTCCCACTGCCTTCGGAGCCTCCGCAGTGGCTGCACCTCCCTGAGCTGAGGACCGGCTCCAAAAGCCCAGTGAAGGTCGTTCATCATCTGTGCGCATGCTAGTGAGGGCTGCCACCCAGCTGCTCCACCGCCGAGGGAGCGGCTGTGGGGACGCTGTGGAGACGTCTCAGCATTCTTAGATGTCTCAGGGGGCCTGAGAAGAAGAGATGAGAGAAGACCCTGCTGAAAGCAGAGGGCAGTATTTCTTGAGGAGTCCAAAGGGTGAGTAGGGCCAACAGCTGTGCTGAACATTCACGGGGCCTGGGCGAGGGCTGAGACAGGGCTAGGCCACCACAGACCCAAGTGGTCTAATAACCTGAGAAATAAGACGAGTTCTCTCTTCCCGCCTGGATCACCGTCTCAGTCAGCTCAGGCTGCTGTGACAAAGCACGCAGACGGGCGGGTCAAAGGACAGACAGTCATCTCTCACGGTTCTGGAGCTGGAAGCCTGAGATCAAGGTGCCAGCAGCTTCCGTTCCTGATGGGAGCTCTCTTCCTGGCTTGAGGATGGCTGCCCCCTCCCTGTGTCCTCACGGGGCGGAAGGAGAGCTCTAGTCTCTTTTTCTCATAAGGACGCTAATCCCATCCCGGGCCCCACCCTCAGGACCTCATCTAACCCTAACCACCTCCCAAAGGCCCTGCCTCCAATATCATCACACTGTGGGGTTAGGGATTCAACTTATGGCTTCAGAGGGACACAGACATTCAGTCCACAACAGCAGCATGCTTTCATGAGGGCCTGCAGGTCACAATGCATTTGGCTCTGCAGACCCCTTGAGGGTCCTGCTGGAACATGGTGGTAGGGGGCTCCCAGTTTCTGGCCTTGGGTCTGACCTCTGCCCTTTCACCCCAGCTCCATCCGTCACCTTGTGGGGAAGCTGTGGGGACATCCAAGGTCTGCCACTACCCCAGGAAACAGCCAGTGGGCCAACAACAGTGCACACCCAAGGCACATCTGAATAGGCCAGGAAGCAGCCAGAGAGCATTTATGCAGACAATGGTGGGGTCCTTCCGTAAAGATGGGGTGTGGGCTCCAGGTGGTGTGGGAACTGGAATGGGGCCCTCTGAATCACGGGCCCCAGGCGGAGGCCACTCTCACTCAGGTTTAAGTGAAGAGAGAAACGGCCCTCTCCCCATCTCTGCGGTTGACTAAGCTTCCCAGGGGCTGACTCTGACACTTGCCTCAGCTGTGATGGAGGAGTCCACACTCCAGCAGGGCCCTCAGAACCCAGCAGGAGGTTGTTAGAGCTCAGACTCAGGGCCCAGCCCAGAGGGGCTCTGCCTTGGCGGGTGTGGCCTGGCGCTGGGCAGCATCACTCACACCAGCAGCCCTGGTGATGCAGCATGGTCAGACGGCTGCTGCGGGGTACTAGAGTGCCGGGGCTGCCTCCGAAAGTCCCAGTGGGGAGATGCACCCCTCAAGTTTGACTCCGTTACATTACACAGGGAATCAGAGATGTGTCCAGAACACAAGTGTTTCGGGGAAGGTTTGAGACTCTCAGTCTTTCCCCATTGGAGGCACAGCAAGTCCCTCAGAGATGGGCTCGTGTGTGTGTGTGTGTCTGTGCACAGGTACACGTGCACATGTGTGTATAATTAATTTAACAGTATGCCGTTATTGTGGTTGGAGTAGAAGACGGGGTTTAAGGTATGAGCCCAGGGTACCATCCTGAGCAGATGTGATCCGGTTTATAACAGAGCATTCTTTTGAAGTTGTGACCAAGATTCCACATTCTTGACAATGGGGACACGGACACAAAGCCACAGGTTTGCAGGGCGTGACTGAAGAAGTCTGCGAAGGCAGCTGTAACAACAACAACAGAGGGTGAGGCTGGAGCTCAGCCCGTGCCCGCCGAAGAGGGAACCATCTTGGATGGATAATGGAGACCGTTCTGAGGGTGTGAAAGGAAGCACTGGTCCACCTCCAGCTCTTGAATTTACTTTTTCCACTTCAAGGACTTTCTACATGACCCAGTGTGTTAATTCAGAAAAGAGGCCTAGTAATTAATTCCCAGCACACACACACACACATGCGCGCATGCACATATACCTCTCCAAGGGCCCGTAGGGGGTTTTCACTAGAATATGATGTGTGAGAAATAGAGAGTAACACATACACCTTTCCCCCTGCATTTCTGTGCATGTGCACATGTAGGTATTAAAAATGCACACTACGTGGCAATGTTGGCCCCGTAGGTATGCACATCCATATTTATAACATGTGCACACATGGGCACTGGGAAATTCAGTTCACACCTGTATTCCATGCACACTTTGGACTCTGGTTGGGAAACTCCTCATGGCTCAGTAACTGTAATGAATCAACTTACTAAATAAGCAGGAAAAAAAAAATCCAAAAACCAAGACTTAACAAAGAAGTCTGCAGGCCCTGAACAGCGTCACCAGAACAAAGCGGGAGCACAGCTCTGCGGAGGGAGGATGGCCACCACTCTCCTGGCCCTGCTCTCTGGGGCCGGCGGCTCTCCCAGAGCACACCCGCCACGTCCGTGCCTCCCTCCACTGTGTCAGGCGCCCCGGGGACTGGTGTTCCTGTACTTGGCTCTGGACTGATGTCCTTCTGCATCTGGTTGTCACCGTGTCATCACACATTGAGTTGATCAGAAAATTGCTGTGGGGCTGCAGGGAGACAGGACGAAGCGGGGGGCAGCCATGGGCACTCGGCTGACCAATTGCAACGACTGCATGTTCCTCCTGGCAGCCGCTTGGGGCCAAGGGGCTCTGGGTGCAGAGGTCATTCACTGCCAGGTCACGCTGCAGGGCCAAGACACACGCGGGACACTGCGCTCCACGTGAGGTGCTGAGACGCAGACTCTCTCGGGGAGATGGTTGGGCAGCAGCTTAGAAACGGTGTGTTCCGGGTGCCGGCTGGCGGGGGAAGAGGATCTAAGTCCACTGAAGGGTTAAGGGGGGTGAGCAAGGCCGAGCTGTGAGCATGCTGGTTCCCGGCGGAGGTCGTGCCTGAGAGCCCCGAGGTGGACGGCATGTTCCGAGCCCCGCTGAGCCAGCTGCCCTCTTAGCCCGATGCAGTAAGGGCTGAAGAATCTGAGGAAGAGACTGTCCTGCCAGCAGCCTGCTCCCTGGCTTTTCCCGAGTGCTGGTCACCCTTCAAGACAAGGGGGAGGGCTCGATGACAGGTTGAAACTGACACCTCAGGCCCCAGGCTCTGAGGAGGGCCAGCTGGATGGGGCCTTCAAGGTCAACGCGAGCCTTTGGGCTGGAATCTGCAGTCTTTTGAGCCTGAACTGCAGCCCTCCAGGATGCCCATGAGGGGGAATGAGGACCACGTTGTTTTGGAAAGGGGAGGCTAGTGGCTGATGACTGGCTGGTTTTCAAAAGCAGGAGCGGACTTAAGAGGGCAAATGGTAGAACCTGCTTCCGTTTCTAGGAAGGATTTTATGATAGCTGGCGAGACACCGGACCAGCGTCTGGATGGGTACTGTGTCGTCCTGTGTGGAGAACCGAGTCTGTTGACGCCTGTTCTGGGGGATTTAGGCGTGATCCGCATGGCAGCACGGGGACCCAGGACGTGACTTCTCACATCCTTTAATACCAGGAATTCTGTGATTAGAAGGCACAGACAGGAATGCCAACCGAGATAAGAGGAGCTGTCACAGACCCGACCAGAATTGGACATATAGGACTCAAAGGAGCCTTTTTCCCTATAAGAGCATCTGTGGATCTAAATTCCTCAGCCCTGCTGTTCCCCGCCCGTGCCAACAACTGCTGCCTATCGCAAGCGTGACACTCACGGGAGCCCTGGACCTCGAGGTGGCAGTAGGTCCACGTCAGCTGCCTTCCAGGCCCAGGGCTGGTGGACTCGACAGCTTGAAGTGTCTGGGTGACCTGGCAGCCCTGCGTTGCCGTTCTTGGGCATTTTGCTCATTTTGGCTTAATAATTATAAGACTACACAAATACAAGGTAAAATACGGATGGGCTGTGGGGTGAGTCCATCTCCAAACCCCTGTGCAGTTAATTCTTCTGACTGTGTAGATGGTACAGCAAAGCTTGTGGACCTCTGTTTTTAATTGAGATATAATTGATACATAGCTGGGTATTAGTATCAGGAGTGCAACATAGTCATGTGATTGTGATGCATGTGTGTCACCACGACAAGCCTGGGGAACATCCATCGCTCCACCTAGTTACACATTTTCTTTTCTGGTGATGATCAATCTCTATCTTTTTTTTTTTTGAGGAAGATTAGCCCTGAGCTAACATCTGCTGCCAATCCTCCTTTTTTTGCTGAGGAAGACTGGCCTTGAGCTGACATCTGTGCCCACCTTCCTCTGCTTTATATGTGGGACGCCTGCCACAGCATGGCTTGACAAGCAGTGCATAAGTCTGCACCCGGGGTCTGAACCAGTGAACCCCGAGCCCCTGGAGCGGAATGTGGGAACTTAACTGCTGCGCCAGCGCGTCGGCCCTTGATCTCTTTTTTAACGTCCATATTTTGGTAAGGATCATTCAGAAGCAAGGGTTACCCACTGAGTGTGGCTTTCAGACTGCATGCTTGTAACTGTATTAACAGGCTGGGAAATCAATTTAGCGGAGTGTGACCAGCATTTTTTAAGAAAGTGAAATAGGATGGAATAGAAAGTACTGGAGTGCACGAAGCCCTCCATTTGTTTCCCATCCAACCTAAAATCCGTGCTGCTGGGCCTTCCCACCAGGTCCTGAGGCCAGGCCCTGACTGCCTCTCTGAGGTCAGCGAGGCCCGCCCCTCACTCCCTGCCTCCACCCCGGGGACCCCCTGCTCTGTCTCCAGCATGAAGGGCTTTTCCTCCAATCCCAACTGGCCGCCCCTCCTTCACTCGGGTTGATGCCCAGATGTCACCTCCTTCTAGAAGTCACTTGGATCCTGCTCCCTTCATCTGGACCCTTAAACTGCCACATTTTTCTCTGAGACGCTCATTACTGCCAGATGTGATATTATAGCTGGGCGATGTTCCCTGCAGCCTGTTAGTCATCAGTTCCATCTGGGAAAGGACACTTTCCAGGTCTTTGTCATCTGCCTAGCAGCTAGAAGGATGCGTGGTACACAGTAGATGTTTGACAAGTATTTGTTAATATTGAAGGAATGAACGAAAAGTGAAATTGGTAACCACACTTATGTCACTGAGTTGTGGTGAGACCAAATAAAATGATCCAAACGCAATGCCCAGAACATGGTTAGCACTCAATAAATACCAGGTATTAGACTGTTTTCATTTCTCTGAATTTTCAGACCATTCACTGCTTTTGAAATTTTTAAACATGTCTTCCTGGAAAAGAAATATATCCTGTGTTTCCCTCTGAGCAAGAGTCTCTGAGATGGATTCACGGTACTTTTAAAAGCTGAAACTGAAAATGCAAGAGCGCACAGCACACTGAGCTCACTGAGCACTGCTGTGGTTTTCCCCGCGGCCGAGAGCTGGGAGGGAGGTCGCAGCCTTGGCGCCTCTGCACTGTCTGTGGTCAGCGGGGCGTCGTGTTTCAGAGCTCACGGTGCTTCCTGAATACCTAAGGCAAAGGGTATTTCGAGCATGCGTTGAATATTTTCAAATCCGCAGATTCTTTGGGGTCCCCTTGGTCCAATTTTAGAGGGCTGCAAGTTCCCTATTTGGAAAGGATTTTGGGAAGGGAGTTCCTGGATGCCAGGAGCTGCTAGATGTCACCAGAGAAACATTTATCTCCCTTGTGTCAGCTTAATAATAGAAGCACTTTGCATTCGCACATTCTCGATAAACTTCACTATGCAGGAACAGCTTGGTCTTGGAAGAGGAAATATTTTACCTGTGAAGGAGCTGGGTAGAAACTAAAGTATCTGAGGAATGCATGTGAGATGCCCCTGCACACTCCTGGCACTCTTGGCAGGAACATTTGGTCCCACTTGTCACCGGGCCAATCTGTGTCTTGAAATAAATTTACTGTGCGGCTTTTAGCCGTGGTGGAGCCGACTCCAACAGTTGAGACAGAAAACATTTCTCAGGTTAATCTCTGGGATGTGTGTGATGGATATTCCTAATGACAGAGACCAAGGTTGAACGCATCCAACAAGGATGTTGTCTGCATCCTGTTGCTATGGGAACAACCATCCTCCTGCGTACTTCTAGACATGTTTATGTGCGTGTGTGTCTAAGAGTCAGCCTGGGGGACAAAGCTCAGCGATTTACTTCCACTTTTTCCTGCTGGAGCTTTTGATATACGATTCCTAGGACCTTCAGAAAATATGCTTCCTTTCCTTCCTTTCTGCTGTAGTATTTTCCGCCTGTGTGCCCTCTTGTCCTCGTCCCCAGGTTCCACAGAGGCTCAGGGTTGATTGGTCCCCTTCCACTGCTGAGAGCTGACTCCCGTTACTGCCGCTCGTCCTCTCAGTTCTGTGAGGTCCATGTTACTAAGTTCATCTCACAAATGTGGATAGCGAGGCTTTCCCGTGGTTCCACGCCCAGGCAAAATGAGATCCAGTGTCCCCACCCATGTCTCTGATGCTGGGAGGCCAGCTTGCAGCCTCCCTTCTGCTGGACCTTCAAGTGAAGAAGATGGGAGGCTCTGCGAGGATGCAGGCCCCTCTGGGTCACACCCACATCCCCCTTCCAGGGGGCTGCATGTCGACACCACCCAGGGGAACTGCTTCTTCTGCCCCTTCTGGCCTCTTCCTCTCGTCTTTTACATCCAGGAGTGTGTCCAAAGGCTCCTGGAACCAGGGCACATGAGAGTTTGTTTTGCAATTGCACATTGGGGAATTATAGGACGCCTGAGGCTATTCCTGGAGATTGATTTGCATCTGAGGATCTGCGTCAGTGAGTGGACCTGTGGGGAGGGCTTTGGCATTGCACTGGGGTGTCCCAGGCTCCCTAGAAATGGAGGGGGCAGCCTTGGGCACTCTGAGGCCACCTGGGGCTGGGGGGTCAGGACCACTCAAACCTAACAGTAGCTGTGAGTCAGGGAGGGAGGTGCAGACCTCTGTGTCTCCCGGACCCTGGCTTTCTGCGGGGTGATGACAAGTCCTAAGGACACTGTGAGACTGGGATTTTAGGGAGAACGAAGGGGCCTTACTCCTGAGTGGGAGGAAGGTTGGTCAGACCCCTGTTGCAAGTGCTCGAACTGGCTGATGCCTTGGCCAACACCTTCCACACTTCGACTGAGGCTCTGAACAATGTCTTAGAGCATATGGGGTGTAGGAAGGGGAGCAGAGTGCTCATGGTCGTGGGGTAGGGGGTCTCCTATACTTAGTGGGACAGAAAGTTTCAACAACAGACCCTGTGGACAGAAGCCCTGGGGGCACCAGCGGCAGCAGGAGAAGAAAGGAAATGGCCTGGCTCTTTTTGACAGAGAGCTAGCTAGTCTTGCCATGGTCTCCCCGGGGACACGGGATGCGTTAGCATGATGTACCTGAGTGTCACCTCCAGGGTGTAAGACTTTCATTGGTCATTCCAGCAGTTTCCCGGGCTTGACCTCACTGTGCCTTCAGTCCCACGTGCACAGGTTCACCTGTTCATTCAACAAGTATTGCTCCAGCCCCTACCACGTGCCACGCAGAGTTGTAGGTGCTGGGGACACAGCTATGAGCAGACGACAGATGCACCTGCCACAGGGATCTGAACCCCAGTGTGGGGTCGTCACACATCTTCCATAAATGTTTTAGGCTTTGGGGGCCACGTGGTCTGTGTTCCAGCTACTCAGCTCTGCAAAAGCAGCACTCCCGAGGGTTTCAGCTACTCAACTCTGCGAAAGTGAGCTCCCGGTACAGCCTCCTCTGCCACACCAGGCGGCCGTCGCGGGATTCAGCCCAGGCTGAGGCTGGCAGAGGCCAGCTCTCGTGAGCAAGGTGGGAGGAGACGTGCCGCCTTCAAGCTCTGCCAAGTTTATTTTTCTCATGTCTTTGCAGAACATCTCTGCCCTTAAGGCTGATTTTGGAGCACCTTGCCCCGGCCCTTGTCACTTAGTCACCTTGCAGGAGAGGTCAGGATAGCAGAGTGTGCTGACGGAAGACAGCTTCCATTATGGGCTAAGTTGTCGTGCCCCAACATCAGTGTGCTGCAGTCCTGGCCCCCAAGACCTCAGAACGGGACTGTGTTTGAAAGTAGGACCTTTAAAGAGGTGATTAAGGTTAAATGAAGTCATGAGAATGGACTCTAATCCCTTGTGACTGGTGTCTTCATAAGAAGAGGAGATGAGGACACAGACACACACAGAGGGACCACCATGTGAGGACACAGGGAGGAGACGGCTGCCCTCAAGCCAAGGAGAGAGCTTGGGAGAAACCAGCCCTGTCCACACCCTGACCTTGGCCTTCAGCCTCCAGAACTGCGAGAAAATAGATCTGTGTTGTTTAAACTGCCTGGTCCGTGGTATTTGTTACGGGAGCTGAGCAAGCTGTAGACGGGCACTGTCCCAAGGGTAGGAGGCTCCGGAGGGTCAGGGCAGAGCGAGGCACGGACCCTCCTTGACCAGCCAGCTCCTGCAAGTGCTGGCAAAGCTCCGACGCTGCTTCCTCTTCCTTTGGCCCTCAAGACCCCCCAGGTAGGCAGTAGACCTGCTGGCTTATCCCCTCCTTCTGGGAAGGTGACCTTTGGGTGGTAAATTGAAATGCTTTGAGAAAGAGAGAGTTTGTGGAGATGAGGCTGAGAGAAAAATGTCCTCTTCCATCCTCCACAAGGTGGGAAACATGCAGAAGCACCACTGGGAGAAAGGCAATGCTGACGTTCTGCACTGGAGTCACTTTGCCTAGCACTGCCCTGGACCCGGCGCGGGCCTGGGCATCGGCTCCGGCGACAGGCATCTACCAGGAGAAATACTTGAGCCAGCTCTTGGCGTCAGAGAATCTGATTGCCCCAACTCCAGAGTCATTAGAAAAGCAAACAGCCGGCCACTGAGGTTTCTGCTGTGTGGGCTTCCAGGCCGGGTGCCCACAAGAGCAGAATACATAATCCAATCAGGGCTTCCAGGGGTTAGCGAGTTTGAGAATCAAACCTATAAGCTCTTGTTATAACCTGAGAGTCAAGGATACCCAGCAGGTCCGCTCCAACGCCTGGGAGCTCCTCTGGGTCATCTGCCTCTGAGGTCATGGCGTCCCAGCCCTGTGTGCCTACCGCCCCCCTGGGGGGGACCCCTGCCAGCTGCACGTGGCCCTTCCCAATGTCCTGGGGCTCTCACACAGGCTCGGGCCAAGCCATTGGGCACATCCAGGCAGGACAGCGCAAGTGCTCCTCCGAGCTGACTATGGGATGCAGAAGGACAAGCTGGCTGTCCTCGGTTTCCCACAAACCTCTTCCACCTTGTGCTGTCACACATCCCATTGCCTCTGGCTCCAGGTTCAAATCCCTCCGTCTGGGAGTCTGGGCGTCTGTGGGTCCCACAGCTCCAGGAACCGTGTGATGGCGAAGGCAGCAGCCCCGGGTGTGTTAGGGGGTGGTGCCCACGGTCACCGTGGAAGGCCCCCTTTGAGGCAGGGCCTACACCATGGCGAGTGCCTTGGTGATTGTAAGGGAAGGGGCTGATGGCCGAATGCCACGGCTCTTTAAAAGCACTATGAGACCATCTCATTCCAAATTGAAATGCAAACTCTCCTAATTTAACATTCAGTATCTTCAGTGAAAATTGTGAGCAGGGCTCAATAACATCTCATTTATTTGGCCCCTAGCGTGCTCACAGGCTCTGCTCTGCCGGCTCTGGCCCACAGGGGTGGGATCGGGGAAGGGCGCCTGCAGTCTGCCCTGAGGCCAGGCTGGCCAGGAGGAGGCGGCACTGCCCACCGTGCCCCCTTTATCGGCACAGCCACTCTGCTCTCTGTGCAAGACTTGGGGACCACGTGGTGGGAGGTCTGTGCCATCAGTCGATCAGTGCCATCAGTGCGAGGGAGGCTTGGGGACAGGGGCTGGGCGGGGATTCCAGGGCCCCGGCAATCTTTGGAGAGGGCCTGAGGTTTCGGTGGGTGGACCCGGGACCCCTGGCCCAGTGGTTTGATTATGATCTTCTGACTCCTGGGGAAAGTCACCTCGGGAGACGGTGGACTGCAAGGCTCTGGATGGGTTCGTGGCAGGGAAGGCTGCAGAGCCCCCGAGGACCAGGCCGCAGTGGCAGCCCGCGCTGGCCGTCCCCCAGCCCTCCGCAGCCCGGCGGGCCTCTATGCCGAGTGCGCTCCCTGCACTTGGCTCCGAGCTGCATGTGGGGAGACTGAAGCCAAGGCACAGTTTCTGCAGCCTTCTCCTTCAGGGTTTTCTGCAGACGGCCCGGCCAGGGACAGAGGCGTGTTCTGTGTAGAAACAACGGCTGCATTTTCCCGGGAAACAACCTCGGTTACAGCAGCTTTGCTTTGGCAGCGCCTCCCAGCCCGGGCAGACGCCTGCACGCTGGCCTCCACCCCGAGGCTGCTCTCCAGCACCCTGTCTGTCAGGAGGAGAAAAATGCCACCAACGGGGAGCGCCCACCCCCTGGAAGACTCCACAGCCTGTCCGGGCCCCCAGTCCCTGACCCCGGCCCCTGGCTCCCTTCCCTGTGAGCGTGCATCCTCTGAGCCCTGGAGGGTGAGCAGCAGGAGGAGTGGGGGACGCAGGGGTAGAAGCCACGTTAGGAGATCCGGGAGCCAGAGCTCAGCATCTTCGCCTTCTCTGCTTGCAGAGATCCTGAAGAGGAAACGGCCTTGGGGACCAGACCGAAAGTCCTAATGCGGAGGAGCAGGTTGGGAAGGATGGTGTGCCCCCTCACTGCTGCCCCAGGGGGTGGGAGACAGCCGGGCCTGAGACAGAGGAGAAGTGCAGGCAGAGGCAGCCCTGAGGCTGTTCCCGGCTCTCACTTTGTTTGTGTCCCAGAGTCCTTCCTTCTTTCTTTTTCTATTTTTACAGGGAAAGAGGTCACCTCTTGGAAAGTTTCTGGTTTTCTTCCTCCCTCTGCCCCACCTCCACAGAAAGAAGGTCTAATGTTATTCTCTTTACTTGTCAGTTTTGGCGTTATCATTCTTTGCATCCATCCATGCACAGGTTTTTCTGGTTTTGTTTTTACCCCACTTCTTTCTAACTCCCTTCTCCTATTTCACGCCCACCTCCAAGAGGCAGGAGTTCTTATACGCCACATGCCTTGAAGACACAAGTGTCCTTGCAAAATGTTTCTGTGTGTCCATGTCTGTTTTTAATCCACTAAGAGTGTGTGCGCTGGAGCCCTGTTCTGTCCCCACTCTGCAGATGATCAGTGTTCGTGGAAGCTCTCTCTTCCGAGCTCTCTGCACATTGGTTTGTGGGTTCTAACTGCTGCAGGTAATGTCCAGTCTGCACCCCCGCATTCCACAATCACAGACGATGCACTCACAGAAACCCTCAAAGACGTCCTCGCATGGCCTTGCCAGTGGAGCCTCCAGGTACATCCCCAGAAGTAGAATTTCTGGCTCGTCAGTGGTGAACACGCTTGACTTTACCAAGCAATGTCCAGTTGCTTTCCACATGCTTGTGCAAGCTCACATGTGGGCTGTGTGCACGAACGTTCTGGTTCCCATCTCCCAGATCTTTCGTTGGTATGACTTGGTTTGCCAGTTTCTGCCCATCCAATGTAGATAGAGATCTAAAGTGGTACCCCACTGCTACTGCATCTTGCATGTCTCTGGTTGATGGGGACTTTGAGCATCCCTTCGTATCCATGTTGGCCACTTACTGGGCACACTGGATACCAGGTGGATAAAGAGAACAAAGGAAAGTGTCTGCTTTGCTGCTGTTGTTGGCATACATTCTACGTGTAACTATTAGTTTGAGCTCAGTCCTCGTATTATTCAACTCATAATTTTTGCTGTCTTATGAATCCTATTCTATCTGCTTTGAGAAGGGTGTTATATTAATTTAATTGTATAGTCACATATTTTCAAGACTCTATCATTAGATGCCTTTATACTCATTTCTTTAACTTTTTGTTTTGAGATGATTATAGACCGACATGCAGTCGTGAGCCTTACTACAGATCCTGGACACCCCTGGCTCAGTGTCCCCTAAAAATAACATAACCAGAGGACAACAGCACAACCAGGAAATTTATATTTAAACAGTCCATTGACCTTATTCAGATTCCATCAGCTTTACACGGACTTGACGTGTGTTAGTTCTATGTGATGTTTTCATGTATGTACACTCCGTGTCCACCCCACAGTAAGATGCAGGACAGAGCCATCTCCACAAGCTTCTCTTGTGCTCCATTTTACATGCACAGCCACCTCTCTCCCCTCCTCCTCCCCAACCCCCAGCAACCACTTACCCGTTCTCCATTTCCATCACTTCGTCAGTGCAGGAAAATTGTATAAATGGAATCATACAGCATGTAACTTTTTTTTTTTGAGGAAGATTGGCCCTGAGCTAACCTCTGTTGCCCATCTTCCTCTTTTTTTTTCTCCCCAAAGTCCCAGTACATAGTTGTATATCCCGGTTGTAAGTCCTTCCAGTTCTTCTATGTGGGACGCCACCTCAGCATGGCTCGATGAGCAGTGTGTAGATCTGTGCCCAGGATCTGAGCCAGCGGACCCCGGGCTGCTGAAGTGGAGCACTCAAACTTAACCACTCAGCCACCAGGCCAGCCCCCAGTATGTAATCTTTTGAGATTGGCTTTTTCACTCAACATAATTCCCTGAGATCCATCCACACTGCCTTGTGCTCACTCTCATTTACTGCCCGTTAGAATCCCATCGTGTGGATGGATCACCACTCACTTGCTGAAGGACATCTGCGTTGTTGCTGGGTTTTGGTTACTGCAAATAAAGCTGCTATGTCCTTCATGTACACGTTCTAGTGTGAATGAAACTTTTCACTTGTCTGGAATAGATGTGCACAGCTGCAATTACTGGGCGATATGGTTAAGTGTGTGCTTAGTTTTGTAAGAAAGTACAACACTGTCTTCCAGAGTGGCTGCATCAGCCTATGTTCCCATCAGGCCTGTGTGAATGATGCTGTTTCTCCACATCCTCACCAGCATTTGGTGTTATCACTGTTTTTGAACTTTACCTATTTTGATGGATGTGGAGTATTACCTCACTGCAGTTTTGTTTGAATTAGCACTTCCCTGACGGCTGACACTAACTTCGGTTTTTGCCTCGTGTATTTTGAGGCTCTGCTATTTGGTGACACGTTAGACTAGTTTACCTCTTTCTGTGGATCGATCCTGTTACCATTTTGTAACTTCTCTATTTGTCTCTAGGAATTTTATCTTCTTTGAATTCTACTTTATCCGATATTAATATAGCCACTCTTGATTTTTTAAATCTCTACAGTTGTATTCAAAATGAGTTTCTTGTAGACAGCATTTTATTTTTTTCACTCCACTCTGCGGAGCCCTGTGTTTTTATTGTGGATTTTTGCCCCTTTATATTAAGGAACTATTGATGTGTTAGGACTGCCATTTTATTGATTTTATTATTTATTTTCTGTCTGTTCCTCTTGCATCTGTCTTTCTTTTGTTGCTTTTCTTTGGGTTCCTTGAACACGTTTTAGGATTTAGCCTTGATTTATTCAGAGTGTTTTTCAGTCTCCCTCTTTGGATGGTTTCTGGGCGGTTGCCCCAGGTATCACAGTATACGTACGTAACATACCATAATCTGCTAGGGTTGATGTTTTACCACTTCCTACCACCTACGGAAACCTTGCTTCCTTTCGGTCTCTTTGCCTTGCCCGCTATTTAGTCTGATTGTCCTGTATGCTGTGTACATTGGACACCACATTAGATTGTGATGTTTGCTTCCGCTATCAAACGTGATTTAGGAAACTCACAAGACGGGTCGTTCATTCTATTTACCCATCCTTCTACTTCTGCTGGTTTGGATGTTCTTGTTTCTTTCTGAGGTTCCCAGCTTTCTTCTGTTACTCTTTCCTTTCCGTTTAGAGAGTTCCTTTAGCCATTCTTTAAGGGTAAGGTTGCTAACAACAAATTCCTTTAGTTTTCTTACATCAGAGAACATCCTTCATTAAAGTAAGATGTTTTCACCTGATATGAAATTTGGGGTTGAAAGTTCTTTTCTTTCAGTTCTTAAAAAATAGGGTGCCACTTCCTTCTTGCTCCCGTGGTTTTAGGTGAGAAATCCACTGTCCCATAATGGGTGTTTTCCTACGAAGAATGTGCTGTTTTTCTCTGGCTGCTTTAAAGATTTCTTCTTTGCCTTTAGTTTCCCCAAGTTTAATTATAGTATGTACTAGTGTGGATTTCTGTGGGTTTATCCTGTCTGGGATTTGCTCAACCTCCTGAATCTCTAGGTTTATATTATTCACTAAACTGGGAAATTTTTAGCCATTATTTCTTCAAATACCCTTTCAGTCCCACTCTTTCTCTCCTCTCCTTCTGAGACTCTGATGATCAATACTAACTCTGATACTATTGTTACTTATGTTGGTGTTGATCTCCAGATCTCTGAGACTCCATTGGTTGGGGTTTTTTTCTTCAGTCTATTTTCTTTCTATTGCGCAGATTGGGTAAGTTGTAGAGATCTGCCCTCAAGTTCTCTGATTCTATCTCCTGTCATTTCCACTCTACTATGGAGCCCATCCACTACGTTTTTTACTTTGGTGATTGTACTTTTCAGTTATATAATTTCCATTTGGTTCTTTTTTATACCATCTATTGCTTTGTTGATAATTTTTTTTCACTTGTTTCAAGAGAATTCATAATTCCTCTTGAAGTTTTTTTGATGACTGCTTTAAAATACTCGTCAGATAATTTCAACACTTGCATGGCCTCATTTGGTCTGGCTGATGTTGGAAAGCGGTGGGGACTCAGCTTGCTGCACCTCCTCCTCTCCCCTTCCCCCACTGCACTGGTGAGGGAATCAGAGCGTCTTCTACTTCTGCCTGGTGGGTGACGAGCTGTCTGCTCAGTCCTGCTGATGCCACCCTGCTAGAGGAACCAAAGTGCCACCATCTGCTTCTGCTGAGCAGGAGCTGGGAGATGAGCCCCTCTGACACTGCTGAGCAGGGGGGCTGGAGAGCTGCCTCATGTTTCTGTGTGATGGAGTGAGGTGAGGTGGAACCACAGCCTGGGCCACTGAAACCACCGCAGTGGGGCTGTGGCTTTTTATGGTGGCTGCCTAGCATCTATCAAGTATCTATCAATTTTGGTTCTGGAACATTAGACGTAATCTTCTCTTGTGTACCTAATTCGTTAGAAAACAATCAATTTGTTTCTGTTTACTCAATGTTGCTTCTCTTTATCACCTAGTGTCCTCCTAGCTTCATTCTTCTGGCTGTCGTACCTCCTTCAAGACTGTTTTCAAAGAGACTTTTTCAGTAGTGGGAAGTGTGAGGTCACATACCCCTAAGACTACTTTTTTTTGCCTTTTCATTCAAATGAGAATGTGACTGAACATAAAATTCTAGTTTTAAAGTTCCTTTGCTTCAGTTATTTGAGTATTACACTATTGTCACCTTTTCTCCACGCTGTTGTTATTGCAGACTGATGACTGACTGACTGAAGAAGATTGGTGACTTCTGATTTTTTTGAAAATAATTAACCCCCTGTCACTGAACACTTTGGGGAGTTTTCTTTGTTGATATTTTTAAATATCCCTACAATGTTTCCAGTATGGATTTTTTCTTATCTATCTTTTTGGTACATGGTTAGGACTTTCAACTTGAGGATTTTCATCTTTCTTTAATTTAGTAACGTTTCATTTCTTATTTCTTCCAGTAATTCTTCCTCTGTGTGTATCTTCCTCTCCTTGTTGGACTCCCAGTGTATGAATATCCTGCTAGCTATATCCATCACATTTGTTAACTTTTCATTTAGATTTTACACCTTTTTGCTCCTCCTTGCTCTCTAGGAGTGCTTCACCCAATCTTCCAGCTCACGCATTCCTTCTTTAGCTATATCCATTTGACAATTAATTCCATATATTGAGAATTTCTCACTCTTATTTTGCATGCCCAGTATTTCTACTTGGTTCTTGTTTAAAACTTCTGTCCCTATTTCACGTTGGCAATATTCGCTCTTGTTTTTCAAGAATATTTACTCTATTCAAGTTCTTTATTTGTCTTGCTCTATTAATGCTCCTTCATCTGATGTAGGTTGTTCAACTTATGTTTTTCTAGTGGCTGTTCTCCTCACTTGTCTCCTCTCCTCCCCCTTGTGAGCTTGAATTTCAGGGGCCCAATCACTCTGACTAATGACATTTGTCTGGGAGAACAGGCTGAGGCTCAGGTCCTGGATTTTGCCCATCCTGGTGATATAAAAAAGGAGCTGTCACGGTCCTGTGTGGCGAGGTTCTGGGATCCCAGTGTGGACTTGCGTTTTAGGTGACCTGCCTGTCGAGGACACCTGCCTCTACCTCTGTCCCTAGATCTGTATTCTCTAGGAGATTTTCTTTGCATTTTGATTGTGATCCTGTACTTCTTGGAGTATGCTCAGTGAACAGGAAAAAGTCCCTCTGGGCCATCTGGTCTAGCTCTCCTTGTAGCCGTAGACTCCCACTCCACAGCACTCTGACGCCGCCGTAATGTTAGCTCCTACCCTCCACTGGTGTGCAATCAGAGCTATTACTTACATGATCCATAATGCGAACAAGACAAGATTCGATTTGCTCTGGGCAGTGAGGCAAAGCTGTCACCCAGATTGTTCTCTGACCCTAGTGCCCGGTTCTCTGCCATGGATGTTCTGTTCATGCATACCAGGCCACTGCAACCTCTGAATCTTCAGGACTTTCCCACAGTTTTTACATTAGTATATTTCGCTATCTCTCCAAACACTATGCACAGTGTCCTGGACACCTGGGGTCCATAGTACACTTTAAGAAATTGGAAGAAAATAATGATGAAAAAGAGGGCTTTGATCATCTGGGCTGTTTGAATCATGACTTGTCACCTTGACTCAATCTACTGTAGTTAGACAGTAGTCATTGCTCTCAAGATTACGTTTAACTGAGGTAATCTCTGAGGATGGACAGCACGTGGGAAGTCAGTGTCACTAAGTCCCTATTACACAGGGCTGGCTTATCCAACCTGGGTCTTGGAGAGCCCAGAGCCATCCGGTGGACGTGCAGTGCCAACATGAAGATGCATCCTTTGGCGATCAGAGAGTGAGTGTGTGCCGGATAGAATAAGCGGCAACGTAGTTGTGTCCTGACTCCCATCTCCCGGGACCTTCCTCTTCTCTTCCGGAATTTTTCTTCGCTAGAGGACAGAGTCTTTCCCAGATCAGGACAGAAGCACACTGGCAGAAAGTGAAGCCTCTCCTCCACTTCTGAGCTATCCTGTGGCAGCTGTTCACCTCTCCAACACATACCACACATGCCAGCGAGTGGCAAATGGTGTTCTTAGGCCACTCGGAGCGTGGTCTCTCCAGCTCTGGTGCCCCCATGAGACCTGAGCATGCTTTCATGAATAGTGCCTCATGCTTTAATGTCCTCCCCGAACTTCCTAGCAGTTTGGCCTCTAGTAAACTAGGCAAGGTGGTCAGCTGACTGATGGTCATCTATAGTTATAATCTAAGTTTGAACTACGAAATCTCAGATCATGGCAGGGACTTAACCTCACAAAGACATTGAGATAGACTAATGTAAAAACTGTGAGAAAGTCTTGGGGATTCATTCATTTACCCGTTCAACAAAAATTTAATAATCACAGGCATTTTGTTAGACCCTGGGAAACAGCAGTGAAAAAACACATCAGGGTTTACTTTCCAGCAGAGGGAGATCGGTAAGTCACATCAGAGGCCATTAATAACGGTGACGATTTCAGAGTGATAAAGGCAGAGGAGGAAATGAAAGTAGATTGTGTGATAGGGGGGATGCCAAGCTGGGGTTGCTTCCTTGTCTATACAGATAACCAGGAAAGCCTCATTTAGACAGTTAGGCTTTGCAAGACGAGGAGGGACAGGCCATAAAAAAGCCAGAGGGAAACATTCCCGGCAGCGGAAACAGCCCCAACTTCCTGGGCTGTGATCAGCCTTGGTCTGTTGGAGCCATAACAAGGGTCAGCGTGTTTGGAACCTGGTGAGCAAAACGATGAGTAAGAGATGAGATCTAAGAAGTGGGCAGCAACAAGTCATGCAAGAGAGAGTCCTTTTTTTTGTTTTTCATGTGCAATGCAAATCCACTGGAGGGATTTGACCAGGTTCTTATTCTGCTTTGATTTAAGATCTCCCTTGTTTATGTGCAGACGATAGACTATAGGGTGGAGAATATAGGTGGGGGGCCCAGTTAGGAGGTTGTTGCAGTACTGTAGACAAGAGATGGTGTTGGCTGGGACTTTGGTAGTATCAGTGTAGGTGGAATGAAATGGAAGAATCCAAGATATTTTTAGGAGCTGTGGTTGATGAGACTTTCCACTGATAAGTGAACTGGATGCCTCCAGGGTTTGCAGATGAGCTGCTTGAATGGTGTTATTATTTCCTGAGGTGGTGAGGGCCAGGGAGGTAACAGATTTGGGGAGTGGAAATCCAGAGTTTCAGCTCTGTTGTCCTGGATGTGTTGTTAGACCTGCCGTGGGAGAGGCTGCCAACAGTATTGGCATCAGTATGGGATGTGGATGGTTTAGGGATGAAGTTGACCAGAGGAAAGTGGAGAAAGCAGGTCTTAAACCCCTGCAGAGCTCCAGGACTTTGAAATGAGGTGGGGCTGGATTTGGGGCGGAGTACGGGGGTACAGTGGGAGGTAAGAAGAGAGGGGGAGAGAGGTGAGGCGTATTTTAGGATGTCAACTTTCAGGACAGTGTTGGGTTGGATAAGGAGCAGTCGGGAGAAGGAGGTTCCAGGCGTGTTTAACCTAATAGGCGGAAGAATGATGACGGAAAGGGAAAAGCACGGAAGAGGGCCACGTTCGGGAATTTGACGTTGCACAAGTCAAATTGAAAGCATGGCTTCTGGCACTTTCTGGAATTGTACATTATTGTGGTTCCAAGCCCAAACTTAGGGGTGAGGTCTTATTTTTCTACCAAATTCTACCTCTCTCTCTTTTAAAAAATAGTAGTTATTATTTTTTAACTTATGGAAGCACTACATATTTATTGTAAAACATTTAAAAAATGCAAAAAAGAAAAAAATAACTCAAAATCTGACTACCCAGAAATAATGAGCAGTAATATTTGGTGTCTTATAAACACACATTTTGTGCACTAGATTTAGAATCTTTATGACACTTTCATCATGTTTTTTAAGCTTAATAGATGGTCTATATTTTCCCACGTCATTAAACATTCCTCCATAAAATACTACTTAATCGTGTCATCACCTTTCTTAAAGCTTAGGAAGCAGAAACTCAGAGTTGGCCCCCCTTCTGGGGCTGCTCCATGCTGTTCCCCATCCCTTACATATTTTATGAGATGCTGTGACATTTCCTACTTGGAAAGGACATGGTCCTACTCAAGTATCGAGGTCGCATGACCAAAGTTACAATTCAAGGAAACTGACAGTCTGAGAAAATTTTCTTGGAAACAGTCAAGGACTGTAGGAGAGTGCTGTATGATTAATGATCACTGACCTCACTCTGATGTCAATCTCTCTGCCTGCTCGTCCTGACTTTTAACTTTCACTCAATTTTTACAGCCTTACAAATAAATGGGAGAAAGAAAAGAGAGTGTAGGCTAGAATTTGGTGTCGCCCCAGGAAGAATCAAGCTGTTCTATCAGCACCTGGGCCAATTCTTCATTAAAGCAGGGCTGAGTTCTATGTCTTTCCTGCCCACCTGGGGATGGAGAGCTCTTGTGTGAGTCCAGTGGCTCCCCAGTGAGAGCAGTGGTGGGAGAAAAAGGGACCGGAAGGGATGGAGGAGGGGGACTCAGTCCTCACGACTCCCTCATCCCTTTGCTCTGGAGGCGGGCAGGCGGCCCTTTGAAGCGCGAAGTCAGCCAACTTCATAGCACAGTAGCAAAGGAAATTGCTCTTGTTACGGCTATTGTAAACAGAAGTGTGTGCCCCGTACACAATACTAGCAGGGTGGCGCTGTACGGGAGAAGACAGGGAGAGCTTTGTCATCTCATGCGGTACATGTCGTCATTAACAACATACAATCTTGTATATCAGGTTTGATCTGGGAAACAGAATTGCTTGGTGTGATATGGAATAAGGGATGCGTGTGAGTGTGTGTGTGTGTGTGTGTGTGTGTGAGCAGTGAGCCTTAAACAACTGTGGTAGAAGCTGGGGAAATGATAATGGTCTGGGAGTGTCCAGTTAGAGGATCAGACAGCCGGGCAGGGACTGTGGAGAAGACATCTGTGCTGTGTGTCACCTTTGTCGCTGGTGGTTGGCCTGAAGTCACTGCAGGTCTGTTGAAAGAACAGCTATCTACACAGTGAGGGAGATCAAGGTACACTGGAGACTGGGGACTCAGGGACCCCTAGGAGCATACTGGGGCCCAGGAGGGCCGAGTGGACACCAGGCCTCCCTTTTACTGCATCTGCCCCCAAGGACAAAGTGACTTGAAGAAGGAACTGGAGGCCCTTATTGTGAGACGGTCCATTTACCTGGCCCAGCACTCTCACATTTTGCAAATCAAGAAAGAGTCTGTAGTAGATAATTTGAGATCATAAATGTGACCATAAATGGAGAAAAACTCTAAAACTTGAGGAAATACTTGGACACACGCACGTACATGAGACAGTACCCAATTACAGCTTACCCAGATTTTATTTTGGGGTGCTAAAATATTGTTGAAAAAGAAATGCATATAGCCATTGGCTGTGTAAAGAGACAGATCTGCGTTTACATTTAAACAGCTGGAAATCAAAGACATATGATATAGTGTGGGTGGGATACAATTCAATGCAACATTTTTGGACAAGCATTCTTCAATGGCTATCAAATTTAAGAATGCAGACTACATTAACTCCACAGGTTCCATGAGTCAAAATGTATTTGAAGTATATTTGATGTGTGCAAATACTTCTCCCCCTGAAACCATATGTGTAAGTGTGAGTGTGTTCCCTCAATCATTGTTTGAAAAATTAAAATTCTGGAAACTATAAAAATGTCTGTCTCTAAGGAACTGATTGAATAAATTGTTATATTCATAAAATGAAATATTAATGACTTTTGCAAAAGAGAGCTATAGATCTGTTTGTGTTGATTTGGAAAATACTTAAGAATTATAATAAAAATTGAACCGGTATGGGTTATATCTAAACACATACTTACTAAATTGTAGAAAGGATGTGTGCATGGAAGGCTTTGCCTGAATGTGTATTTTAATAAAAAACACGCACCAAAATGTTAATGATGCTTTTACCTAGGAGGAAAGAAGAATTTTATCTTTCACTTTATAATCTTCCGTACCTTTTGAATTTTTGACAACCAATATTTACTACTTTTGAAAGCAATAATAGCAAAGATAGTAGGAAAGAAGTAAACTATATGAAAGTGATTAAAATAAGTGATATTTTCACTCCATACCCATTGTCTTTCCAGCTGCCCGCCACGGAAAGTATGTATGATGCATCCTTTCCACACCTTTTTCTAGGCACATTAAACACTATCTATCTATCACCTATCTATCTATCATTGTCTATCTATCTATCTATTTATCTATCTACCTACCTATCTACCTACCTATAATCTATGTATTTATCATCTATCATCTATCTATCCATCTACCTATCTTCTATCCACCTATCTCTCTCTCTATCTGTCTATTCCCAAGTGAAATGATACTACCTTGCTGCTCTGCAAACCTCTTCTGTGACAGAACAACCGACCTTGAATATCTTTGTAGTCAGTTCAAGCACGTCTGTCTCCTCCATTTCAGTGTCTACCTGAGATTTTCAATATGGTAGTAGGAAGATATATTCCTAGAAAATCAGAAAACCTTCTTGATGAAAGAGCTGAATGGTGACTTTGAAACTGTTTCCCAATGCGAAGCTGAGCTGAGTGCGGGCACTCGTGCTGGTGGGGTCCCAGGTGTGGATTCTGAGAGGGGAGGGTTGGTCTGAGCCAAGCCGGCAGCCCTGTTCCCCATGGTTTCCCCACTGCCCAGTGTGGACTCAAGAAATACCCTTTTTGCCACTTCCAAATGTTTCTCTTCACTGTCTCCCCAAGAACGAGGCAGGAGGATGAGCAGGAAGGGGCTGAAACGACTGTTCCCTAAGTGACGGGAAAGTCTTCCTCTGAGTCCACTTGCCCCACCGGGAAGGTGGGGAGGGGGTGACTGGGGAGAGTGGGAAGACCAACTCTGCAGCCACGGGAGGTCATCGCTTTGATAACAAACTCGAGCTGCTTCTGCCACTTCCACCTGCTGTTGCACAGACCCTGCAGCACACAGCCACAGAGCACTCGGGCATTCCTCCTGCGGGCTGTGACAGTCAGCGATTGCCTCGCCCCGGGGCTGAGGTCCTGGAGGAGCCCTGCAAGTATATATGACCAGGAAGCCACATCTGCACTCGGAACTGTCCCCCAGGTCCCTCTGAGCCCTGGCCGGGCAGATCCCCCCAAGTGAACACAGTCCTGCTTCCCCACTGTGAGCCTGGGGTCGACGGCAGGCCAGGTCACAATTCAGCAGGTCACAGCAGGTCACTGCTCCCCTTCTTGGTGTTTGTCCCTTTTCTGTCCACTCCAGTGCCTCTTCCTGTCGGGGTCACCCAAGCACTCTTACTAGTTCCTGAGTTTATTTTTTATCTTTGCCTTATCCAGCTCTGGAAATAGGGACTTTTCTCAGCTCATTGACTCTCATTTTACCTTCTGCTGGGAAGGAAGAGACAGAGTCATGGTTGGGAGTCAGGAGGACACCATGGGTGGGGAGCTGAGGGCACCAGGGAGAGGGAACAGAGGGGCTCAATTCCTCCCTTTCAGGGTCATTTGGAGGGAGAAAACAAGAAGAAATCTGCTGCTGGGCTGGTGGTTCCACCTCCTTGCTGGAGCCCACCCATGTGCCCGCTGGGGAAGCAGGACCACTCTGCTCCTCTGACCTCACATCCTACCCCTGGAAGGACTTGTGATCACGGAGTGTGGCGGGTTCCAAGGTAACCAGGCTGCTTGTCTGTTTCTTAATCTCATGTGCCACAGTCTTTGTTCTCATATTGATCATTGTTTGCCAGTGATGATTTTTCTTGCTCCATTTCTTATTTCCCTTGTACACCCCTTCCTTCTAATTATATCTGAATGGTCTCAATCTGGCCCGTTTTGCCACCATATTCCTTCATCTGTAGCTATCAGTGGCTGAGTGTTTGCCAAGGAGCCGGAGACCACCCCTCAACCCAGAGCAGCCTAATTCACCTTCTTTGGTTCTACAGTCAAAATCATTTCTGTGACCAAACTCGAGACCTTTCCGTCCTCCCACGTCTTACTGGTCGTAAGGGATCAGGTGGAGAGCGTGTATTTGAATAAATCGAGTGAGTACTGACAACCATCTCAGCCAATTCCTCAAAAAAAAAAAAAATGCTATTTGCGGAGGGACACGGTGCATTCTGGGGGAAACCTGGAGGCGTTTGCTGCCACCACGATGGGCTAACCGCTGAAGAGCTCCTGAGCATCAGCACTGACCCCACACGAGCTGATTTTCTCCCTCATGTGACATTACGCTCCGCCATCTTGGACACCTGCCTTCCAAGCACGTGGGGGGAAGAGCTGGAGCATTCTGTGTAGGGGCTCCCCAGGGACTAGTCCTAACAGTGGTGACCAGCACCCCCACTCACACTCCAGACTGCAAGGGAGGCTGCAGGCTGGTCCGACTATGCACAGGAGAAGGAAATAGGTCTGGCGGGCTCTATCTTGGCCCAATATGGATCAGAAGACGTGGGCAGGAGTTCTGACTCGTGCCTTTGTTTAGGCGGCTTCACCTCTCCAGGTCTGGGGGTGCTGTGTGTGAGACCCTAGGACCCTTCCTGATTCCCGTGCCGACAGCTCTCCTTGTGGGGTAGAGCTGCTCTTCAGAATCTGCTGACTTCCCATGGCCAGGTGAGGCTCCCTCATGTGTCTCTGCCTTGAGTCAGCCCGAACGCGCTGAGGCAGGTGAGGACCATTTCAAAGTACCTGGTTCTTAGTGGTGAAGAAACTCGGACGCATCTGCAAAGGGCTGCCCATCAGGCCGGCTGCTCAGTGCTGAGGATGCACCTGCAGACACCCTCTCTGATGGGAACTTGGGTCTTTTGTTTTGGTTGTGTATACACATAGTTGCTGCTTTCTTTTTCCAACAGCAATGTATTTTCAGTGTGGAAATGTTTACAAATACATACAGGCAAAAAAGAAGAAAATTATTAGTATAATCCTCCCCCTAGATTTTCTCTGCGTATGTATCAATTTTTGTCCAAGAGCCAGCTTTTTTCACAGTTTAAATGATAGAAGTAATATGTGGCCGTGGTAATATATTATGTGGAAGTGACACAGGTGGAGAAAGGAGCATTAATGCACATTAATTATTCATCTCTCTCCTCCCCTGTTTTAAACAGCTAAGGGTTCAAAGGCAACAGGTTGCTGTGAATTTTCCATAGTTTTCTCTTCTTACCCCAGAGAGAGCAGGTCTGCCTCTCCACACGCGTCGTGTGTAGATTTACATGGAGAGAGAGAGCCTTTTATTTCTTCAAAAATTCAAAAATAGAGGCAAGTGGTACATATTGTTCTGAGACTTTTTTCCCACTTAAAAATATATTGTGGAAATCTTTCTAATTCGATACATCCAAGCCGTCCTTCCTCCTTTTACTGCTGAAACAATCTCTCATAACGTCGACCGTCATTGTTCACTCATCGTCCCATTGATGGTCACTTAGCTGCTGCCAGGGTCTTCCTCCTGACATTGGTGCAATGACCACGCTTCTTTATGTCTCATACATGGCCACTTTTGTTTCTAAAAAGCTGTACTAGAAGTGGAAATGCGGGATCAGGGGATTTTAGCACATTTTGCCAACTCACACCCCGGAAAGTTGCAATAATTGTTCTCGCCACTCACGGTGTGTGGAGACCTGTTTTGCTGCGCTCTCACCAGCAGAGCTTGTTCCAATACCGAGAAATGTTGCCAATCTAATGAAAAAAGGATGCCTCATTATTTTCTTAATTTGAGCTTCCACGGACACTGGCAAGAGGAGCGCCCTTGCATGCGGTGATTAAAGCTGTTAACTGATCGTTTGCATGGCTTCTGTGAATTTGCGTACTGTCTCCTTTGCCCACTTTTTCTTACTAATTTGTAGGAGTGCATGTATCATGCCACCAACTCTCTCTCTATTCAATGTATAGGAACAGTTTTCAGTCCAGCTCTTAAAAGCATTTTGTTTATTGTGTTTTTGATGGAAAGAACTATTGGCCTTTTAAATTATTAAAATTTTAAGTTAAAACATTGTGGAGGTTTTCCTGTGTGGCTTTCGGGTTTCCTGCCATGCTTACGAAGGGTCTCCCGCCATCTATCTTGTAAGCTTAGCTGGTGATGCCCGTGGACTGTGCATGCCGTGTGCTAGGAATGCGGCTCTCCCCTCAGGAACAGCCGTGGACCGCCCAGCCCCCAAGGGGCTGCATCTGCATGACTCTTTCCTGCAGTGCCACCCCCACGGGCTAAGCGAAAGTGTGACTTCATTCCTTTTGAATTCTCTTTCCACAAGACCAAGGCCCTGGGTGTGGCTGCTCCTTCCACTCTTGAATTCTTCCAGGCTTTGCAGAAATAAAAGAATTCACGGAACAGGTTCCTGTACTAAGGTTGTCTGGAAAATTCATAGACTTTTTTGGGAAAGTGTTCTTTTTTTTCTCTAAATAAGGAACAAAATACCAGAATGATTAATCCAGGCAAGATCTCACATAATCTGCAAATTAGTTCTTTCCAATTTCCCTTTTATTGGGTAGAAATGTGGACTTGGGAAGGCGTGAATTCGAGTCTGGGTCCTCTCCACGTCCTGCCACAGCGGCCAGGTGAGGAAAGGGGTTTACGTGGTCCTGTCCCCGGCCTCTCCCACAGGGACAGGAACTGTTTCCCACCTGGCACCCCACCCTCAGCCCTGCTCCTGTCTGCGAGGCTCCCAGCCGGCCACCTCCTGTTACTCCTGCCGAGCTGCACGCCCCCGGGAGGCAAGCACGGCTCTGTGCTCCTCAGCCAGGGCCGAGGGAAAGGCCACGGTCCCTCTTCCCCAAAGGCACTGTTTCCGGGGCAGTGCTGGCTTCTCTTAGCACCGGACTTACCAGCAGGCAACTAGAGAATAATGGGCCAGGAGCTTTGTAAAATTCGATTCCATTTTATTTTAAAAGTTTTGTTATACCTATAACCAGTGAGAGCAACGTGTTTATACATCAAAATAGGATAAAAATACATAAAAACAGTGTAATCAACAGTATCACGGAAGAGTGTATATTCTATCACAACACTCTTTTCCAAGTTCAGAAGTGTGCAAAAGTAAAGAATAACTATTTTTAGGAATGTATATGCTTGTAGTGAAAATTAGAGAAGAAGAGTGAGGGAATGATGAGAAAACGAAACACTGTGGACTCCGATGGAGAGAGAGAGAGCAGCAGGGGGTTTTGGGCGGCTGGCGGAGGTGGATGGAGGGCGGACGCTGGGCGGGTGATTGGTGGGTAACTTCTACCCATCCTACTGGCACAGAAACTGGGACGTGGGGGTGTTCACCTGCCAGGATCGCAGAGTTGACGGTGGCAGACTGGGGATTCAAACAGGTTTATCTGGCTCCCAGCTCACTATTTCCTGGGCACCAGGAGCTGGTCATCAATGAAGCCGTAGGTAGGGATGAGCTCACCCATCCAGGGCAGAGTGAAGAGCAAGGAGAGGACAGCGGGCAGAGAGGGTGGGCAGGATGACCAGCGCCCAGGTGGAAACCGAGGAGTGGCGGAGAGGGAGGAAGGTGACCTGGGGAGCATGTTGTCTGAAAAGCCCATGTGGGGGTGAGTAGAGAAGGGGGTGGTTACTAGTGTCACACGGAGCAGACATCATGGACCTCTGCTGTGGACTGAGTGTGTACCCCACATGTCCATGTTGAAGCTAGAACTCCCAGTGTGGCTGGATCTGAAGACAGGGTTATTAGGAAATAATTAAGGCCACATGTGGTGGTAAGAGTGGAGCCCTGCTCTATGAGGACTGGCCCCTTCGAAGGAGTGGAGGAGACGCCAGAACTCTCTCTCTCCACCATGTGAGGGCATGGCGAGACGGCGGCCATCTGCAAGGCAGGAGGGGAGCTCTTGCCAGAAACCGACCCTGCAGACACCTTGCTCTGGACCCTCTGGCCTCCAGATCCGTGAGAGAGAACTGTTTGTGGTGTGAGCCGCCCCGTCTGTGGGGTTTCGCTGCAGCAGCCCGAGCTGACTGTTTGCTGGCACGGTGGGGGTCTCCCTGGGGCAGAGCCGAAACAGAGCCTCGTGTTTGAGCTCCCACTGTCCCACTGTTCATGCAAGAAGCATCTTTTGTGAACTGATGGGAGGCAAGCAGCATGAAAAGAACCCAGACCCCATCCGCTGATGCTGTCCCCACGGCAGCCACAGTTCTGCTCGTGTGGTGGCCACGTTCACAGACACCCTCAGCACCGTGTCCCAGAAACAGATCTTGCCAGCAGAGTTCTGTCCTCCTTTTGAGGACGACTGCTCTATTGCTTGGGTTTGGAGCATTTTCGATCCTGCCAAAGCAAGAGACGTGAAAGGACCGCCTCTGGTTTTGTAAGCGTGTGTGTGCTGTGGGTTGAGGACACCGTCCTTAGAAGGCGGGGTGGATGTGCAGGAAGCACTCTTTGTTGTGGAGAATGTGGGGCGAAGAGACGTGTGTTTCATTTCCTCCTCAAACAACAGCCTCCTACTGAGAAGCCGAAGGGGACGTTCCCGTGTGCTTGTCGCTCTTGTTCTCAGACTGTGTCCGAGGATTTTACATCCATTTGAATGGCGACAGGAAGACCACCACCAAAAGCGATGCCTCAGACAGTAGCATCCCTTTACAGGTGACAGACGCTGCAAGGCGGGTTTAGTCTCCAGCCACGCAGCCCAGGGCAGGTCAGCTGTGTGGGCGGGGGAGAAGGCAGGTCATTCGGGGGGTGACATACTTACATTCTTCCTGCTCTTTTTGTGAAAAAGGCTTTTCTATCGAAGTCAGAAGTGCAGAGTCCATTCATTTCTGATTGGAGGCAAGAACTTTCAAGTATGGAAGCATTACTTCTTTCTACTTCTTGGATTCTGCTTTTAAAACTGAAAAATTAATCTTTTCATTGAGAATGGGGCTTTCTGTTCTAAAGGGGGCCATATTTTATTAATCTTTTTAGACTGCTTTGCAAATGCATTGCTGTTTTGAAGACCTTTAAGCTGCTGTGCCCCTCATTTCTCCAGGAGTTGTCACTAGTCCTTGGGGATGTTTGTGACAACACACTTCAGGCATTGCAGGCACGGGCACACTTCGGTACGGTAGAAAGATTGAATTATCATCAAGATGTTGTTCGGTGTAAATGGCATTTTATTTCACTAACCTTTTGAAAAGTGGCCAACACAGTCAGTATCTGTATTATCTTTTGATTAACCCAAGGGGTCACTCTCCAGAACATCCCACAAAGGCAGTTTGCAACAAATGAGCAGGACGCAGTTTTGTCGGTGTGTCTGAGGAACGCCTCCATGTCTGGCTATCTTGGGCCCTTTCCGCTCCAAATAGAATGGGCTTCGAGTGCCTGGGTGGAGGGTGCGGATGGCCAGGCTTCTCATGCACTCAGGGCCAGTGCTCTGGGCCATGCCTGCTTGTGTCCCCTGGCTGGGAGATCCAGATCCCGCCTGAAGTGGAGGACAGAAATGTCTGCAGGCTGGAGCCATCCAAGGTATGTTTCCCCGTGCAGCCTCCTGGCCTGTTCCCTGCGGGTCTTAGGGGAGGCTGCAGCCCCTCCATTTCTGATGATGAGTCCATGGCAGAGTGCAGGTGGACCTCCAGCAACCACACAGGGGACACTGTCCCTGGCCTTGCATCCCACTGCCCTCCCTGCATGCACATGTGCGCAGTGATAGACACACACACACACACCACACACACTACACACACACACACACACACACACACACACGGTGCACCTGCAGTCGATCTGCTGTCCTCTCAGGGGCTCCCCTGCCCCTTACCCTCAAAGAGTTCCTGCAGCAAAGCCGGTGAGGTTTTCTCCCCAGGAATGGTCCCACTCTGCGAAGACCGAGAATGAGGGGCCCTGCAGGGAGTAGGGTGGGGCGTTGGTGGGAAATGGGCAGAGCCCAGTCTGCACGGTGCTGGGGTCTTCATGGGTAGCAGGCAGTGAGAAAATGGTGAGTCCGATGGTCCCAGTGGGGAGAGACAGGAAGGAGAGAGGAGTCAGACCCTAGAGCAGAAACATGTGGAGAGCTGATGGCAAAGGAGCACCAGCCCCTGCCTGTCCGGGCGAGAGCAGAGGGGCGGCCAGGGAAGGCTGCGGTGGGACCAGGCCAGAGCATCCAGGACGAGGAGGTCCAGGACTGCACAGTGTGGCAGGAGGAGGAATCTGAGGGTGTGTACGTGATATATTCCTTCCCTGAATGCAGACGGGCGATGAGGGGGTGTGGAGAGGGCGCCAGGAAGCTGCCAGACGATTGGGAGAATTTAGGGCGCTGGAACCCAGAGCAGAGGCCCAGAAACCCCAGGCGGGTACGGAGGGGTATCTGGAAGAGGAAGATGCTAAGGAGATGGAGCTGGTCCTACACAGGCGTCACTGCCTCTGGGTAAAGAGGGTCGGGTCTCGCTGTGCTCTTAATTGCACTTTTCGAACCCTGGGTTTTGGAACGGTCTTGGCCTTAGAGAAGAGCTGCTGGGACAGAGTCTGCATAGATGCTTCAGCCGGTTGCCTTTCGTGCAAACATCTCCCATAACCATGGTCTCTTTGTCGAGACCGGGAAATTTCCGCTGGTAAATGCTGGTAACTAGACAGTAGGCTCTGTTTGGACCCCCTTTTCCCTAGGACCCAATCCAGGGTACCGAGGGGCACTGAGTTGCTGTGTCTCTGACCTTCTCCAGTCTGCGATGGTGCTCCAGTTTCTCCTCTTATAACCTGGATGCTCTCGAAGAGCGCTGGCCAGTTATTTTGTAGAATTCCCCTCCAGCTGAGTCTGTCGGATGCTCCCTCCTCATGAGGTTGTGTGGAGGACTTTTGTGAAGACTACCACAGAGGTGCGTGCCCTCCTGTCACTCCAGGGCGTGCATGACATCACTCGAGTCATTCCTGGGAATGCTGACCTGGGCCTCGGTCAGGGAGGTGACTGCTGGGTTTCTCCACTGGCTGCTGACTGCTTCTCCTTCTCCGTATGTTTGTTATGAGGGTCACTATGTCTAGCAACACTCAAGGGGAGACTGAATCACCACCTTCTGGAAGGGTGAGTGTCTCAGAATTTGTGGGGTTATGTTAAAACCACCACAGTAACTAGGAAAGGTTTGTACTATTATTATTAGTAAACCAGTTATGAGGTGGCCCTTTCTTTCCACAGGATGATGACTTTCTATCTGCACCACCTTTGACAGTCTTGGGGAAGACATCCTCCCCGTCCAGACACAGAACCAGAGAAATGTCTAGCTAACAACCTGGAACATTCTGCTTTACAAAGACGCAAGGAGACCTGGGGTTAGGGAGAGCAGCCTGACCACGCTCGTGGGCCTCCCGCCTCTCTCCTGCCCCACTGAGACCACAGGAAGGGAGTAGAAACCTCAGTAACTCTTAGGGACAAAGGGAATGGATGATAAGCATGGGCTCAGCCAAGCAAGTGGAGGCTGACAGGAAGTGGTCCTCTCTCCAGCCATCCTGCCAGGAGGGGCTGAGCGGTCAGGAGGCCAGTGGGGTGCGGGGCTCAGCAGGGCTGGGCGAGGACCGCGTGGAGAACCCCTGGCACCCAGCTTCCTCTCCTTTTCTAGGGAGCCAGTGACTCCTCTGGCCACCATCGCCCACAGCGGGTGGGTTTTCATTTCCTGAGGTTGCCATAATGAAGCTGCGAGCGCAGACTGAGCGGCTGAGGACAGAAGAAATGTACTGTCTCACAGTTCTGGAGGCTGGAAGCTGGAGATCAAGGGGTTGGCAGGGCCACACTCCCTCTGAAGGTGCCAGGCAAGGATGTGTCCCAGGCCTCTCTCCAGCTTCTGGTCCGGTGCCTGGCTTGTGGCAGCAAAATGCCAAACTTCACAGGGCGTTCTCCTGTGTGCGTGTCTGTGCCCCAATTTTTATAAGGACACCAGTCATAGTGGATCAGGACCCACCCTAATGACCTCGTTTTAACCAGTTACATCTGCAATGACTCTATCTCCAGTGTCACGTTCCGAGGTACTGGGGCTTAGGACTTTAAAATACAAATCTTGGGGGGCGGGGTATACAATTCATCCTATAACGAGGTGGGAAGTTTCCCTGTAGGAAGAAGAGAGAATTTCCCCGTCAGGGACAGCAGACCCAGCAGAGGACTGGAGAGAGCTGTGGAGCTGAAAAGACAGTTTAAGTGAACGGCAGCCTACAAAACTCTGGACCCTCAGTGCCCGGCCCCACCCTGCTCTCACAGAGAGCAGCCAGGCCCAGCCCGCCCTCACCAGGGGAGAAAATTAGACATTTCCAGACATTCCCGTGTTGGCATCTGGCAGTTTCCCTATTGAGTCTGGCTCATTTTCTCACCGCATCAGTCTGCAAGCCCTCCACCACTCTCACCTGCCCAAGTGCCAACCAGCGCTTCAATGCCTCACTCTGAAATACCAATGGACGGCCAAGGACCACGGACACTGGAGAGGGTTTCTACGTGAAAGACAGAGAGTCAGAGGGGCAAACACAGAAAGCAGGCCTGCAAAAGAAACAATAACCAGGGAGCTAAAGGGAGAAACAAGAATTAATACTTGTAGAGCTCAAAGAAGGTTTTGTGTCCGTAGAACAAAACAGTATGCTATGAGATGAGAATTAGTGGCTGCTGGTCAAGAGGGAAGGCAGAAAATAGATATTTTCAGACATGAAAGTAAGACCTATCTATCTATCCATCAATCAATCAATCTTTCTGTCCATCCATTCATCTACTGATTGATCTATCCATTCATCTATTCTCTATCCATATCTATCTATCTACCTACCTATCTGTCTATCTACCTACCTACCTATCACCTATCATTTATCTATCTATCTACCTATCTATCCATCTGTCACCTATCATCTATCTATCTATCTATCTATCTATCTATCTAACTTTCCCTTGAACTCTTTCATTGAAAACTACAAGATAATGCAATTCAATAAAATAAGGAGGAAAACTAGGTAAAACAGGGTTCTGGAAACAGAGGACTCAACACAGGAGAGAGATGAGAAAGGCAGATGCCTCTAAGAGAAAAGAGCTCCCTGAATCCAGGCAGACCTCAGAAGATATTGAGCCTTAAGCTCCAGACCACTGCGATAAAACGAGTATAGCAATAAGGTGAATCACACAATGTTTTTTGTTTCCTAGTGCATGTGAAAGTTACGTTTCTACTATACTGTAGTCTATTAAGTGTGCAACAGCATTATGTCTAAAAAAACAAGGTACATACCTTAATTAAAAAATACTTTACTGCTGAAAAATGCTAACCATCTTCTGAGCCTTCAGCAAGTCATAATCTTCTTCCTGGCGGCGGGTCCTGCCTCCATATCGATGGCGGCTGCCTGATCAGGGTGGTGGTCGCTGAAGGTGGGAGTGGCTGTGGCAATTTCTTAAAATAAGACAACAATGAAGTTTGTCGCATCGGTGGACTCTGCCTTTCACGAACGATTTCTCTGCAGCGTGCGATGCTATTTGGTAGCATTTTACCCACAGTAGAGCTGCTTTCAAAATTGGAGTCAGTCCTCTCAAACCCTGCCACTGCTTTGTCAACTCAGTTTATGTCATATTCTAAGTCCTTTGTTGTCGTTTTAACAATCTTCACAGCATCTTCACCAGGAGTAGCTTCCATCTCAAGAAACCACTTTCTTTACTCGTCCATAAGAAACAACTCCTCATCCATTAAATTTTGTCATGAGATTGCAGCAATTCAGGCTCATCTTCAGGCTCCACTTCTCATTCTAGTTCTCTTGCTGTTTCCACCACATCTGCACTTCCTCCCCTGAAGACTGGAACCCCTCAAAGTCGTCCGTGAGGGTTGGAATCAATGTCTTCCAAATTCCTGTTAATGTTGCTCTTTTGACCTCTTCCCATGAACCACAGTTGTTCTCAATGGCGTCTAGAATGGGGAATCCTTTCAATTTACTTTTCCCAGATCCATCAGGGGATTCACTCTCTATGGCAGCTATCACCTTACGAAATATGTTTCTTCGTTAGTAATACGTAAATGTCAAAATGTCTTCTTGATCCGTGGGCTGCAGAATGGATGTTGTGTTGGTAGGCATGAAAACATGAATCTCATTGTACCTCTCCATCAGAGCTGTTGGGCGGCCAGCCGCCTTGTCACTGAGCAGTCATATTTTGAAAGGAATCTCTTTTTTGAGCAGTAGGTCTCAACAGTGGGCTTAAAATGGTCAGCACACCATGTTGTCAACAGAGGTGCTGTCATCCAGGCTTTGTTGCTCCATTTATAGAGCACAGGCAGAGTAGATTTAGCATAATTCTTAAGGACCCTAGGATTTTCGGAGTGGTAAATAAACATTGGCTTCAACTTAAAGTCACCAGCTGCATTAGCCCCCAGTGAGAGAGTCAGCCTGTCTTTGAGGCTTTGAAGACAGGCATTGACTTCTCCTCTCTAGCTATGAAAGCCCTAGATGGCATCTTCTTCCAATATAAAGCTGTTTCATCTACATTGAAAATACACTGTTTGGTGTGGCCCCCTTCCTTAGTGATCTCAGCTGGACTTCCGGATAACGTGCTGCAGCTTCTCCATCAGCACTTGCTGCTTCACCCTGCACTGTTATGTTATGGAGGCAGCTTCTTTCCTTAAACCTCGTGCACTAAACTCTGCTGGCTTCAACCCTTTCTTCTATAGCTCCCTCACCTCTCTCAGCCTTCAAAGAATTAAAGAGTTAGGGCCTAGCTCTGGACAACCTTTGGCTTAAGGGAACGTTGTGGCTGGTTTGATCTTCTGTCCAGACCACAAAAACTTTCTCCATACCAGCAGTGAGGCTGTTTCGCTTTCTTATCATTCATGTGCCCACTGGAGTAGGACTTTTAATTTCCTTCAAGGACTTTTCCTTAGCACCCTTGCAACTTGGCTACCTGTTTGAAACAAGAGGCCTAGCTTTCGGCCTATCTCAGCTTTGCACATGCCTCCCTCACTAAGCTTAATCATTTCTAGCTTTTGCTCTAAAGCGAGAGACGTGCGACTCTTCTTTTCCCTTGAACGCTTAGAGGCCATTGTAGGGTTATTAATTGGCCTAATTTCAGTATTGTTGTGTCTCAGGGAATAGAGAGGCCCCAGAAGAGGGAGAGAGACAGGGCAACAGGCAGTTGGTGGAGCAGTCAGAACATACACAACATTTGTCCATTACATTCGCCGTCCTATATGGACGTGGTTCCTGGCACCCCAAACAATTACAATAGTAACATCCAAGATGACTGATCACAGATCACCATAACAGGTATAATAATGATGATAAAGTTTGAAGTATTGTGAATCGTACCAAAATGTGGCACAGACACACAAAGTGAGCAGACACTGTTGGGAAAATGGCCCCGATAGACTCGCTTAACGCAAGGTTGCCACAAACCTTCAATTTGTAAGAAACCCAATATCTGCAAAGTGCAATAAAGAGAAGCCCAGTAAAGCGAGCTGTGCCTGTCCTTGGAAAAGTTTCGAGGCATTTAACAGATGTGTTAAAACTTTTAGAAATATTACTAAGAAGCACTTGGAGCAAATAAAAACACAAGGCAATTTTTAACTTCTGGAAAAAACCCATAAAAGTTGTGTGAGAATGGAGACGTGTTCCCTGTGTGCTGCGAAGAACAGTCTGTACCCGTCTGTGAGAATAATGCAGACTCTGCCCATTGGGAGGGGAGGAGCGGGGAGGGGAGGAGCAGGAAGGGAAGAAGGGCTGGGGGGCACGGGGGTGACAGGAGGGAGCTGACTTCTCATTTTCTTGAACACAAAGTCAGTAAGATACTCCAAAATATTGATTAATCAAGAAATAGCAGGATGGTACATTACATAGACATACAGAAATAATGTTAGAAAAAGATCTTCGGAAGTTGAAACGCCTTCCTCTAAGAGGTACGGAGCTTGGGCGAGGAGCCCAGCACATTTTAATGTAAGCCACTGAGAACTCTTTGATGTCACTATGTGGACGTACTTGGCTAAAAATAGAAACAATTTTATAGCAGAAAGGCGAGTAGAAGAATGTGTGCACACAGCTCCCGGAGGCTTAAACAAAGTGCAAGTTTTCTGGCAGGATTTTGTGTTGCCTTTTTTTTGTGAGCCTGGCCAGTGGAGTTTTGCATTTCTGCTGTCAGACCTGGGAGGACAGCCTTCCTGTTCCTTGGGGCCACAGCACTCCATCCATCCCTCTCTACGTGACAGGATGCTCACAGTGCTCACACCTTGCCCTGCTCACTCCTGAGGGGAGTGACCGCTCTGCTCCCCCTGCAGGGGTGGAGTGGGCAGCTCAGAGGGCCCTGGAGCCCTTGTCAATCATGGGAAAGGGAAACGGTTCTCTCTTGGTCCTGATCTGGCTGCCACTCTCCCCAGAGGGACTGAATCGGTAACAGACAGTGGCCATTATAAAACCCGGCCCTGGGGTCACGGACCATCATTCTCAGGATCTGGTGAGTCTTCTGGTCTCACCGCCCTACCCTGTCACCTCTGCATCTGCCCGTCTGCGTGTCCACACCCTCACGCCCTCACCGTTCAGGCTCCCTGGACTGGCTCTCTGCAGGGCCTCCCTCTTGATATTCTTAGTTACTACACCCTCCATTGTCCTCCCCACGGAGGAGAGACAATGCGAGTTGGGGAGGGGCCTTTACAGGAATATTGGGCTCTACCCACGAAGCCAACTGCCCCCTCCCAAACTCGCCCTGGGAAGTAGGGTGACCAGTGACATACATGGTGGTCATTTGGGGAGAAAGAGTAAATGAAAAATGAACACTGGTTGACTGGAGTGGCAAAGCTGGAGACGCACGCCCAGTAAGGGGGATGGGGAGGTCCAGAGCAGGTGCGGGGCTGACCAGGTGAGGGGTCCGGGGGAATCCTGCCACCTTCTCCAGTGCGCTTCCTGGGAAGTCTGTGTTCCGGCTCCTCCAGCGTTTGGGGATTCTGGGTCCTGGGCACCTCTCCTCCTTCTCAGACATGAGGCGTTCTTCGTTCTCACCTGGTTGACTGCAGCGTGTGATGGGAAGGCAAAGGGAGTGGCAGAGCCTTAGAACAACATTAAAAGAAGTGACTTTCCAACAGAGCAAACAGTTTCTTGAATGTCCTTTCAGATAACTTGCATGCAGACTGTGTGGAGTCAAACCCCAGGCCTTAGGGACGCTCAGCGTTTCCAAACTACAGCCCGTTTAAAATATTCACTAAGCAAAACGTTTCCAAAGATGACAAGGAGACGAAGGAGGCTGGCTGCTCCAGCAGGTTGGGGGGGTGCACAGAGGGATGAGGTCCCAGAAAGGGAGCTGGCAGAGGGACAGGGGCTGCCTGCGGGCAGGTTAGAGTCCCAGGGCCTTCCGTGGCTGCCAGTGGTGTGGGCAGCTCTGTGTCCGCCTGCCTTCAGCCTTGGTGAGGTGAAGACATCTCTGGGCCAGCTCTGGTCAACTGTGTTCAGGCAGAGACCTCAGGAGGTGACCACACCAGTACCTGATCATGAGAAATCCAAGATCAGGGAACCACAACTGCAAAACCCTGAGGTTTTAGAAGCTTGATTTGGAGGGGAACAGAGTGAGCAGATTGAGCATGGGAAGACGGTGTGGCATGTCCGTCCTGGAGGAAAGACAGATTCAGAAGAATCCAAACAATCCCATAAAGTCCCCTTTTACTCACTCCACTGATGGGTGGGGATCTGTATTGTCAGAGTGCAGACATGAGAGTCTAGCGAACCATGTGAACCAGGTCCAAAAGGGTGCCCATAGGACGTGGAGCCCACACTGGGGAAGAAGGAACCATGCGTGAAGGGTGCTCATAGACCTGGAGCTCACACTGGGGAAGAAGGAACCACGCGCGAAGGGTGCTCATAGCACATGGAGCTCACACTGGGGAAGAAGGAACCACGCGCGAAGGGTGCTCATAGCACATGGAGCCCACACTGGGGAAGAAGGAACCATGCACAAAGGGTGCCCATAGGACGTGGAGCCCACACTGGGGAAGAAGGAACCATGCACAAAG